>NC_040027.1:7751402-7848295 GCF_000972845.2 Larimichthys crocea | reverse complement strand
CGTCGTCATCATCATCGATGTCGTCATCATCGTCGTCGTCATTGTCGTCATCATCGTCGTCGTCATTGTCGTCATCGTTATCACTGTCGGCATCATTGTCGTCATCATCGTCATCATTGTCGTCATCATCATCATCGCTGTTGTCATCATTGTCATCATCATTGTCATCATCGTTTGATCTAAATTGTTTTATCTCCTGTTTTTATGACTTAAGAACAAGTAAAAACAAACCAAAAAAGGTTTGCGGGATAATTGTTATAAGTTCCTGGATAAAATATATATATAAATATAAAAAAATATTCAAACATTCAGAAATAGATTACTTTTTAAAGTAATAGATTCACGTAAAAGTAATAGGTAACTGTCATCGTCGACGCATCATCTTCATCATCTTTGTCGTCATCATCATCGTCATCATCATCGTTGTCGTCATTGTCATCATCATCGTTGTCGTCATCATCGTCGTCGTCATCGCTATCATCATCGTTGTCGTCATCATCGTCGTCATCGCCATCATCATCTTCGTCATCATCGTCGTCATCATCATCGTCGTCATCGCCATCATCATCGTTGTCGTCATCATCGTCGTCGTCGTCATCGCCATCATCATCGTTGTCGTCATCATCGTCGTCATCGCCATCATCATCTTCGTCATCGTTGTCGTCATCATCATCGTCGTCATCATCATCGATGTCGTCATCATCGTCGTCGTCATTGTCGTCATCATCGTCGTCGTCATTGTCGTCATCGTTATCACTGTCGGCATCATTGTCGTCATCATCGTCATCATTGTCGTCATCATCATCATCGCTGTTGTCATCATTGTCATCATCATTGTCATCATCGTTTGATCTAAATTGTTTTATCTCCTGTTTTTATGACTTAAGAACAAGTAAAAACAAACCAAAAAAGGTTTGCGGGATAATTGTTATAAGTTCCTGGATAAAATATATATATAAATATAAAAAAATATTCAAACATTCAGAAATAGATTACTTTTTAAAGTAATAGATTCACGTAAAAGTAATAGGTAACTGTCATCGTCGACGCATCATCTTCATCATCTTTGTCGTCATCATCATCGTCATCATCATCGTTGTCGTCATTGTCATCATCATCGTTGTCGTCATCATCGTCGTCGTCATCGCTATCATCATCGTTGTCGTCATCATCGTCGTCATCATTGTCGCCATCGTCGTCATCGCCATCATCATCGTTGTCGTCATCATCGTCGTCATCGCCATCATCATCTTCGTCATCGTTGTCGTCATCATCATCGTCGTCATCGCCATCATCATCGTTGTCGTCATCATCGTCGTCGTCATTGTCGTCGTCGTCGTCATCGCCATCATCATCGTTGTCGTCGTCATCGCCATCATCATCTTCGTCATCGTTGTCGTCATCATCATCGTCGTCATCGCCATCATCATCGTTGTCGTCATCATCGTCGTCGTCATTGTCGTCATCGTCATCGTCGTCATCATCATCGTTGTCATCATCGTCGTCGTCATTGTCGTCATCGTTATCACTGTCGGCATCATTGTCGTCATCGTTGTCATTGTCATCATCGTCGTTGTCGTCATCATCATCGTCATCATCATCGTTGTCGTCATTGTCATCATCATCGTTGTCGTCATCATCGTCGTCGTCATTGTCGTCACCATCATCGTCGTCATCGCCATCATCATCTTTGTCGTCATCATCGTCGTCGTCATTGTCGTCATCGTTATCATCGTCGTCGTCATTGTCGTCATTGCCATTGTTGTCGCCATCATCATCATCGTTGTCGTCATCATCATCATCATTGTCGTCATCATCGTTGTCATCGTCGTCGTCATCATCGTCATCATCATCGTGTCGTCAGCATCTTTGTGGTCGCCATCATCGTTGTTGTCATCGTTGTTGTCATCGTCATCATCGTCGTCGTCATTGTCGTCACCATCATCGTCGTCATCGCCATCATCATCGTTGTCGTCATCATCGTCGTCGTCATTGTCGTCATCGTTATCATCGTCGTCGTCATCGCCATTGTTGTCGCCATCATCATCATCGTTGTCGTCATCATCATCATCATCATCGTTGTCGTCATCATTGTTGTCGTCATCATCATCGTCCTCATCATCATCATCGCCGTCCTCATCGTTGTCGACGTCGTTGACGATCATCGTTGTCGTCATCGTCATCAACATCGTTGTCGTCATCATCATCGTCATCATCATTGTTGTCGTCATCGTTGTCATCATCATCGTCGTCGTCATCGTCGACGTCATTGTTGTCGTCATCGTCATCATCATCGTTGTCGTCATCATCGTCGTCGTCATTGTCGTCATCGTCATCATCATCGTCGTCATCATCGTTGTCGTCGTCATCGTTGTCGTCATCAACATCGTTATCGTCATCATCATTGTCATCGCTGTCATCATCATCGTTGTCGTCATTGTCATCATCATTGTCATCGCTGTCGTCATCATCATTGTTGTCGTCATCGTCGTTGTCGTCATCGTCATCATCGCCATCGTCATCATCATCGTTGTCGTCATCATCGTCGTCGTCATTGTTGTCGTCATCGTCATCATCATCGTTGTCGTCATCGCCGTCATCGCCATCATCATCGTCATCATCATCGTCGTCGTCATTGTCGTCATCATTGTCGTCATCGTCATCATCATCGTTGTCGTCATCGTCATCATCGCCATCGTCATCATCATCGTTGTCGTCATCATCGTCATCGTCATTGTTGTCGTCATCGTCATCATCATCGTTGTCGTCATCGTCGTCATCGTCGTCATCATCGTTGTCGTCATCGTCATCATCATTGTCATCGCTGTCGTCATCATCATTGTTGTCATCATCATTGTTGTCGTCATCATTGTCGTCATCGTCGTTGTCGTCATCGTCATCATCGCCATCGTCATCATCATCGTTGTCGTCAGCATCGTCGTCGTCATTGTTGTCGTCATCGTCATCATCATCGTTGTCGTCATCGTCGTCATCGTCGTCGTCGTCGTCATTGTCGTCATCATTGTCGTCATCGTCATCATCATCGTCGTCATCGTTGTCGTCATCATCGTCGTCGTCATTGTCATCATTGTCGTCGTCATCGTCGTCGTCATCGTCATCAACATCGTTGTCGTCATCATCATTGTCATCGCTGTCGTCGTCATCACCGTTGTCGTCATCATTGTCGTCATCGTCGTTGTCGTCATCATCATTGTTGTCGTCATCATTGTCATCATCGCCATCGTCATCATCATCATTGTCGTCATCATCATCGTCATCATCATTGTTGTCGTCATCGTTGTCGTCATCATCGTCGTCGTCATTGTCGTCATCGTCATCATTGTCGTCATCATCATCGTCGTCATCATCATCGTTGTCGTCATCATCATCGTTGTCATCATCATCGTCGTCGTCATCATCATCGTCGTCGTCATTGTCGTCATCATTGTCGTCATCATCATCGTCGTCATCGTTGTCGTCATCATCGTCGTCGTCATTGTCATCATCGTCATCATTGTCGTCATCATCGTCATTGTCGTCATCATCGTCGTCGTCATCATCATCGTCGTTGTCGTCATCATCGTCGTCATCATTGTCATCATCGTTGTCATCGTCATCATCGTTGTTGTCGTCATCATCATCACCATCATCATCGTCGTCCTCATCGTTGTCGTCATCGTCATCATCATCGTTGTCGTCATCATCGTTGTCGTCATTGTCGTCATCGTCGTCATCATCGTCGTCATCGTCATCAACATCGTCTTCATCATTGTCGTCATCATTGTCGTCATCGTCATCATCATCGTCGTCATCGTTATCGTCGTCGTCATTGTCGTCATCGTCATCATTGTCGTCATCATCATCGTCGTCATCATCATCGTTGTCGTCATCATCATCGTTGTCGTCATCATCGTCGTTGTCGTCATCATCGTCGTCGTCATTGTCGTCATCGTCGTCATCGCCATCATCATCGTTGTCGTCATCATCGTCGTCGTCATTGTCGTCATCGTTATCATCGTCGTCGTCATTGTCGTCATCGCCATTGTTGTCGCCATCATCATCATCGTTGTCGTCATCATCACCATCATTGTCGTCATCATGGTCGTGTCGTCGGCATCTTCGTGTTCGTCATCATTGTCATCACCATCATCGCCGTCGTTGTAATCTTTGTCATCGTCACTGATTTCCCTCATTGCACATAGAATATAAATCATCCAATGTGGACAATAAAGGGCAAAATGCTGTGACCAGAACTCAGACATAGGAGGACATATTTCCCTTTAACTGTACAACCATCCGTTGCTGCTGCCACCACCAAACCATGCATGTGCACACTAAGACAGGTCGGTCTTTTGTTCAAAGCGTCGCTGCACCATCACAGAAGTTAATTGCCTCGTACGAGCTCATCCTGCATTGATCATACAGAAACCACGATACACATCAAATTAGCATATCAATTAACAGAGCTTTATCAGGGCTTCAAGGGTTGTCGTCATCGTTGTCGTCATCATCGTCGTCGTCATCATCATTGTTGTCATCATCGTTGTCGTCATCATCGTCGTCATCGTTGTCGTCATCATCGTCATCGTTGTCATCGTCATCATCATCGTCGTCATTGTCGTCATCGTCGTCATCGCCATCATCATCGTCATCGTTGTCGTCATCATCGTCGTCATCGTTGTCGTCATCATCGTCGTCGTCATCATCATCGTCGTCATCGTCATCATCATCGTTGTCGTCATCATCGTCGTCGTCATTGTCGTCATCGTTATCACTGTCGGCATCATTGTCGTCATCGTCATCATTGTCGTCATCGCTGTCGTCATCATTGTCATCATCGTTGTCATCGTCATCATCGTCGTTGTCGTCATCATCATCGTCATCATCATCGTTGTCGTCATCGTTGTCGTCATCATCGTCGTCGTCATCGCCATCATCATCGTTGTCGTCATCATCTTCGTCGTCATTGTCGTCATTGTCGTCATCGTTATCATCGTCGTCGTCATCGCCATTGTTGTCGCCATCATCATCATCGTCGTCGTCATCATCATCATCATTGTCGTCATCATCGTTGTCATCGTCGCCATCATTGTCATCACCATCATTGTTGTCGTCATCATTGTCATCGTCATCATCGCCGTCGTCATCATCATCGTTGTCGTCATCATCATCGTCATCATCATTGTTGTCATCATCGTTGTCGTCATCATCGTCGTCGTCATTGTCGTCATCGTTATCATCGTCGTCGTCATTGTCGTCATCGCCATTGTTGTCGCCATCATCATCATCGTTGTCGTCATCATCATCATCATTGTCGTCATCATCGTTGTCATCGTCGCCGTCATCATCGTGTCATCAGCATCTTCGTGTTCGTCATCATTGTCATCACCATCATCGCCGTCGTAATCTTTGTCATCGTCACTGATTTCCCTAATCGCACATAGAATATAAATCATCCAATGTGGACAATAAAGGGCAAAATGCTGTGACCAGACATATTTCCCTTTAACTGTACAACCATCCGTTGCTGCTGCCACCACCAAACCATGCATGTGCACACAAAGACAGGTCGGTCTTTTGTTCAAAGCGTCGCTGCACCATCACAGAAGTTAATTGCCTCGTACGAGCTCATCCTGCATTGATCATACAGAAACCACGATACACATCAAATTAGCATATCAATTAACAGAGCTTTATCAGGGCTTCAAAGGATCCAGCGCTTGTCATCTGCAACATCATGAGCATGAGATATCTGCAGGTATGTTGTTTGACAAGATTAATGACTTTAATCTACAGATCTGGACCAGGACAGCTGGCAGAGAACAATAGAGCTTCAGCTCAACGTATGGATGAGGAGACAAAGAGTCACGCTCCATCTGTGTCCTGATGATCTCTGTCATATGTGGTGTTATGATGGAAACACGCAGGATTCAATCTTTAAAGATCAACATCATATTAAAATTCATAGCAGTTATATTTCATCAAACACATTTTGGATTTCTCTCATGTTTTTATGTTTTTTTCCACCAAGAGAGGAGCAGCTGTTACATTCCACTCCACCCTCCACATCCTCCTCCACCCACAGCACAATAACTACATCCACCTGCATCTCTACAGGATTTATAGTACAAGCCAACAGCACAATAAATTCAACACAGTGCAACACAGCACTTACCGTGCAGATACACTAAATGAATGCACAGTGGTTTTGCGTCATGCTCAGTTCATTTTTTAGTCCTGGACAAAAAGTCAAAAAGTGATCGACCACCAAACGCTGATTGTATCACCCAGTTTATACGAGTCTACAGCTGCTTTTTAGTTAGATCCTGTAAATACATGGAATTTATGGAATATGTATTTTTTTATCCTAGTAAAACTTCCACGTTACTTGTAAACAAATAATCAGAATTTTCAGACCCGGGCTATGGGGGAATACTGACGGAGCAGAGCCGATGTCATGTCAGAACAGGAGCTGGGCATAACCAGGCTCAGCAGCCTCTATGGACATAATGGCAGAGGAGAAGAGAGTGAAGAGGACGCTGACGGAGGAAGCTAAGAAGAGAAAAGGAGAGAGTGAGCGAGCAAGAAGCCGCCGGACAAGAGTAAATGTGGGACTGACTTTTAGTGGTTGGTGAGAGCTTGGTGGGACCTGGATGATGATTGGCTCTCACTAGTCTTTGATCAGAAGTAATGTAATCAGAACAAATACTCGAGTACAGCTGGACATAGTTACCACAGTGGGATTACACTCTGAGACCAAACAACTCACGCTGTGAGCGAGCACTTGGTGACAGTGGTGAGGAAAATCTCCCTTTAGATGAGAAACATTTCTTCATGTGGACTCTTGCTCAGCTGATGATGCAGCCTCAGTCCTTTTGCTGGTGTCGGCGCTCGCAGACAGTTCTGTGTCGGTTTCTCTGCGAGGATCCTCGTAGCTACAACAGCTCGCCTTCTTCATATCTGTCGCTGGCTGGCATTCGCCTCTCAGGGAGACTGCTGAGTGTCAGACGGAGCTAAATGTTTGTGTTTAAGGAGCTGTTAATTAACACGCTCTCACATCCTAATGAGACTCTTAATTACTGCTTTGCACTTTCCACAGCAAAGTCAAACCAGCTAAGATGGTGACACTCTGTGTTCCCCTTTTCTACATAATGTATGTGTTCTGAGAGCATAGGAATGCTCAACATACTATTAAAGGCACTGGTTTGCTTTAGAAGGAGAAATCACTTTATTACTATTGGATAAACTGTCCTTAGAATCAATGTTACATCTCTCCAATAAAACTAAAGTTTCAGATAATTTTGTATTTGCATCCTTAGAAGAAATCCTTTACTGCCTCATGTTCAGTTATTAGAATATAAACTGCAAAGGGAAATCCAGATTAATGAAGTCAGAGAGCAGAACAGTTTGTACGTAGTTTAAGATGAAATCAGAGTTAACGAGTTCGGAAATCTCTGTAATAATTGAAGGTTTTTATCAACTCTTCTCAGAGCTTCTGAATTTAAACTGATTTTCAAATTTCTAAAAAACTCAAATAAATAAAACTCAAATTCAGGGCAGTGCCAGGATTTTATAAATACTAAAGTCATGCATGAAAGTAAAGTTGATTTTTTTAGTTTTACTTTTGTGTGCAACAAATTTTTAACAGGACGTTTCTCTGAAAACCGACGACAGCTACGAGCCACGAGTTGTTGTTTTATTTCCCAACGTGAGGTCTAAATCTTTTACAGCGGTCCCCACAAATCTTCTGTGTCCTGGTGGAAAAATACTCTGACTAAATAAACTGGAATTCTCAGCCTTAAAAAAATGTGTTAGTTTGACCTCAGGGCGTCTTAAACCAGCAAAATACAATAAACTGCTGAAACTGTAAAAAGTTTTATGAAATTTGTGTCCGATCCCCGCTGACAATTACACGCCTGAATAAAGACGGAACATTTTGGTTTGCTGCACACGTTCACCAGAGGCTGACAAATGAATGCCACAGATTACTACACTAGTTATCCAAAATAATCCAGCGATAAGATAATTGTTGCATTCTTTTAATTAAATTGATTGAAATAACACATCCCCGATGAGACAAGAAGGTAATCTATTTATTAGTCCTAATTGCCGTTTAATTAACCTGATCGTCTCCGTGACTCTGCGGCGGTGGTGTGACTCTCCTCCTGCAGCTCGTGGCCGATGAATCATCATCATTCCTGAGCTGAAGCGAGCTGCTGGAGGAGGACGTGGAAACAGATTTACCTGTTGATGACAGCTGCACGGTAGCTAATGGAGTCCAAATGTACAGAAGACATATTGTGTCTGTGTGTGTGTGTGTGTGTGTGTGTGTGTGTGTGTGTGTATTCTCCAGCTGAGTACAAAAACAGGCAGAGTGCTGACTTATCTGGCTTTCAGGGTCACTTCCCTACAGCGGGCTGACTCCCCTTCTCCCAAATCAGCATCACTATAATGAGCTGCCTAAACCTCCATCCATGCCTCCACACCTCCGTATGCTCCATCCATCTCTCCCCAATAACCACAATTTTCCCTCCAATACTTCCCCACCACCCCACCTTCATCTTCCCACAGCTCCTCAGCAGAATTAAGGGGAGGAGGAGGAGGAGGAGGAGGAGGAGGAGGAGGTCTGGGCATGCTCTCCAGGCACAGCAGGCAGTCACTGAGCACTGCAGCGGCAGCAGGGGAATAAATTAGAGACAGACACAGAGAATAATAAAGTGATAATGAGTTTGCAGCTGGCCGCCGTGCCAACCCCGGGCACAGCCCAGCGAATATTTACCACCCTGCTAATAAGTCGTGATAAGGTCTGAATCACCAGGCGTGCCGGGGGAGGGCACCGGGCCGGCGACAGGAGAGAGGAAAGAGGGAGCACATGAAGGAGGAGGAGGAGGAGGAGGTATTGTGACCAGCATGCAGAGTTTGCACACTAAGCAAAATAGACCCACAAACTACACCCGGGGGAATACATAGGTGATGTATATGCAGGTACTGTTCATACACACAATGCACACGCTTAAAATGTTGTACTGCAGAGTGCGTGTGTGTGCACTTCTGTTGCATGTACTGCATATTTACACTGTATTTGCATACATGTCTGACTACTTATACGACAGCCTGAACATCTCCATGCTGTATCTGCATACGCCTGAATCATCACCATCTGATTTATGTCTCTGTATCTCTTCCATATGTATCAGTGCATAGCTTATGTACTGCATATATCAATATTAAAGTACATTAAACAAGTCGCTGAAAAAAACATCTTTTCTTGATTTGAAATCTGTGGTCGGATGGATCATCAGAAAAGTCTGAATCTGAAAAAAGTTTTCATCATCATCCCCGAGATGGATTGGCACAACATTTCTGAGACGTTTGCGTCTCACATGATGGATCTCATGACCTTGCTGGTACATTGGCTTCTTCTCTGCTTCAGAGAAAAGGATCGTCATGGAGGTTGGTCATGACGTTCATGGTCTCCAGAGGATGGATCCTACTCACTTTGATCCAATGACTTTTCTTCAAAACGCTCGCTCACTCTCGTTCATCGTCCGTGTCTCTTGACCAAAGCTTGCTTTCTCCAACTTAAACCATCGGACACAAACCGGATTAAACTTCATCGTTACTTCAGATTTAGAAGCTGCTTCATGAAACGAACAAAGTCAGAACCCAACAGGTCGAGTGTCAGAGGTTCGAGCGTTTGATGTCGTGCTGCTAACTCAAACACACCTCTGACCTGTGAATGTCTTCAGCACAGCGATCAGACCTGATGACTCAGGAGGAAGAAAGCTAACGAGCTCAGTTCCTGAAACGTCTGACTGTTTCTTTAGGTCTGAGCGCAGACCGTGGCTTTCCGCGGTGTACGTTTACATTGGTTTTTATGAACGTGGAGGATCCGAGCAGCGTAACTCCCTCCGTCAGGTGACATGCTTCATCTGGACAGCACATGCTGAGCAGTGAAGTGCGGCTCTGTCTGCGAGCTCCACCGAAGCTGCATTTACTTTAAGAGTCACAGGTGTTCCTCCTCACATGCCAGCCGGCCCACTCGCTCCAGACGAAGGCCATACACACACACACACACACACACACACACATAATATAGGAACACACACCGCCCATAGCTGCACTATAACAGCTCCATTCACAGCTCCCAAAAATAACAACGCAGTATGCTGGCAAGGCGGGGTCCGCCTCTCCTCCCCCCTCATCCTTTACTCCTTTCCTTTCATATTCAGTTTTCTTTAACGCTCAATAAATGTTGACTTTATTTTGGTTCTGCTGAATTCCTTAATGAGGCCTTCGGCTTCCACGGAGCAGACCGGGCGAGTCCAGCAGCCCCATAATGCCACATGTGGCAGAAAGAGACGTCTTCAGCACCGCTGGCCTCCGTCTCCTCTCTGCTCCTCATTCTCACAAATGTTGGACACGTTTGTCCTTGTGCGTTTGTGTACGTCTTAATACAACCATGTACAATAGTAGTAGTGTTCTCTTACTTTGTGGTTTTCCCAGCCCGGTGCGGAAGAACTTGACTGGCCTGCACCGAGCCCTGACCCAGACCTGAGCCAGATCTTATCACCCAGTCTCAGCGTTGGACCTCGCTGATGCTCTTTGTGGCTGAATGGGATTAAATCCCAGCAGCAGCTTCCAATATCTGGTGGAAAGGCTGAAACAGAAGAGTGGAGGCTGTTACAGCAGCACAATAAAAATGTTAATGAAATGCTGGGCGATGTAACCGGGCTCAGCAGCTTCTACGGACATAATGGCAGAGGAGAAGAGAGTGAAGAGGACGCTAACGGAGGAAGCTAAGAAGAGAAAAGGAGAGAGTGAGCAAGCAAGAAGCCGCCGGACAAGAGTAAATGTGGGACTGACTTTTAGTGGTTGGTGAGAGCTTGGTGAAATAAAAGGCTGAAAGACAGACGCCGAGCCTTTCACACATAAAAAGCAGACACTCGACAAGAAGCTCAGACATTTCCACGGTCGTCCATGCAGACCAAAGGTCAGAAGGTGTCACGTGAAGTCATGAAGGTTCCTGTGATGACACATATTTCGTTCTTCATGTTTGCAGCCAAACTGCTGACTCAGCTCTGACTCACGTCTGACACCCATCACCCGTCCAAACTGCAAACCGGTCTGTGTCAAGGCTCGCTGCTCATATACTGATAACGCACCAATCAGCAGTGCTATCTTGGTCATGCGTATCTGTGTGTGTGTGTGTGTGTGTGTGTCCTATCTTTACGAGGCCTTTGCAGCAGGCTCTCAGATGGACAGCCTTGAGACGGAGGTCCTGACGATGTGTCAGCCAGACACTGATTAAGAAGTGTGAACAGAAATGCTGAGTGAGTGCTGACAAACTTTATTTACTCCGTCTGAGTCAGAAAGTCTGGTAGAGGACACGTGATACACGATATTTGTTTAATCAGGTAGTCGCGCTGAAGCCGAGGTCTGATTGTTGGAGAACAGAGAGAAGAAGAAGCCTGTGAGTCCTGTGAGAGTCTTGGTAAAATCTTTGGTGCTGGATCAAAAGCAGCTCGTCCATCTCACTGAGGCTCATCCACTAACTTCTGTAGCTTCAGAGATGAAACACTGTGTGCATTAAAACAAATCAGGAAACAAGCAGTCACTGCACGGCCTGCAGAGACAGCAAATATACTCGTCAACAAGACATTGTGAGTTTAAGATCTAAGCTAACAGCTTTTTATTAGACCTCCACTGAAATGATGCTCAGAGCTCAATGCACAGAAACCAAACACAGGAAACTATGGAAGTGTCACTGCCACGCCGGACAGAGAAACCGTGCCACATGATGAAACCTTTCATAACTTCTATGGTTAAAACATGGAAAATTTCTCGTTACAGCATGGTGAGTTGGTCTCGTGTCGGGGGGGTGGACGTGGAACCACAGCTAGGGTTGCAAAATTCTGGGAATTTACAAAGTTGGAAATGGGAATTTATGGGAATAAACAGGAATAAACTGGGATGGGGAAAATATATTTGAGCATAATCTTGACTAAGACAACCAGATTTCATGCAGGTACACACGCAGAGCTATTGAGGCCACGCCCCCTACCTGCACAGGTGATTTCTGTACCTGGACCACACTTCAGAGCCCAGAGCACACAGAGACTGTTGAAGACACATTTGAGCTGGTTCTTATTTTTATGGTGCTGCAGCAACACGCTGGACAACACCGGACTGGACGACGTCGATGATTAGATCTCTGAAAACAGTTTCTCCACCTCTTTACCTGTTTCATGTCACATGTCACATTCTTGGACTTGCTGCCCCAAGCAAAGGAGTTTAAGTACCTCGGGATCCTGTTCATGAGTGACGGGAAACTGGATTGGTGTGGCAGTAATACAGGTTTTGACCTTGAACGTTGCGGTGAGCTGAGCCAAAAGGCAAAGCTTTCGATTTCGACCCTCATCTGTGGCCGCGAGCTCTGGGTCGTGACCACAAGAATGAAATCGCGGATACAAGCGACTGAAATGAGTTTTCTCCGTTGGGTGTCTGAGCTCGGCCTTAGAGAGGAGAGGGAGAGGAGGGAGGAGAGCTGCTGCTTGTTCGCTTTAAAAGAAGCCAGCTGAGGCGGTTTTGGCGTCTGATTAGGATGCTTACCGGGTGCCTTTGGAGGTTTTCTGGGCACGTACAACTGGGAGCAGACCCAGGGGTGGACCCAGTACTCGCTGGAGGGATTACATATCCCATCTGGCCTGGGAACGCCTCGACAAGAGAAGCTGGAAAATGTTGCTGGGAAGAGAGAGAGAGAGGGACGTCAGGATTACCCTGCTTAACCTGCTGCCACCGCGACCCGACCCCGGATAAGTGGAATAAAATGTGTGTGTGTAAATCACCCTCCACCATTTGCCATTTAGCATCCTCTCTCCCGGTAAAAACACGTCATTTAAATGAGTTTCACTGGTCTGTGCACTGAAAACTCAATAAATGAAGTTGCTGTTGATGCAAACTGCATGCATGTATTTTATGAGCAGATAAAACCAGAGATGCTCACACCCGAACACAGAGGCGTGCTTCATTTACTCCTGAAATGTTTAATTAGAAGTTTGAATAAATTTATTTCTTCCCTCCCAGCTGGACGTTTTGCAGCTCCACCACTGACCTCCGCCTGAACTCCAAGTGTTGGAGGAGAAAACACAGAGCTGAAGCCTGAAAAAGGAGATAAATGCCAAAATAAGGAAACACTTGTGCAACTGAAGGATTCAAAGAGCATTAAACCTGTGAGGTCAGATTTTCCTGGCGGCGTCCAAAGGGGCAAAGCGAACACGAATAAATACAACATAATACTGAATAATCATCCTTCACCCTGTGACGACGGGCTTTGAGGCCCGATTGGAGCACGCTCAGTCAGAACGTGGACCTCCATTGGTCACTGAGATTGATGAGTGTGAGAAGTGCGTAAACCATTAGTCATGGCTGGCATCAATCACCTGGTCTCGACCCAGCCGAACGGGCCTGAGCGCTTTTTGCATTTTCCATCTTCAACAAAACACCAGATGACGAGATTTCTCACGGCAGAACAGAGTCACGCTCTCCGAAAAACATCTTCTCCTTCAGGTGCTTCAAGAGACGCTCCACCCAAAATCTCTAACAGCATCAAACACTCGGTGAGTTTGAACTCATGTTTCTGTAAATGCATTTTCACGGAGGGAAAAAGTCTATGAAGATATCTCAAACCACTCGTGCAGCTCGGTGTGAGCGTCACTAACATCAGATCAGATCAGCTGCAGCTGATTAAAGCGAGCAGAGATCGACTGTAACAATCCACCTGATCATATCAAGTCAGTTTCATTTGGCAGAGTTAAACGTTCACATGGTAACTGCAGCTGCTGTTAGCTGTTACTCCATTTTACACGTTTACTGACGGCATCACATTACAGCCGACGTTGCAGCATTTCATGTTAAACTAAGAAACGACCTGACAGATCTTTAATGTTTAACAGGCTGCATTTTAAACTGCCTTTAACCAGCAGTGTGTTCTTTAATATTAAATATATATTTATATATATATTCTCTGATGAGCAAGGTGAGCATCTGCAGCTGCAGCCGTTCTCTGAATCTTTTCAAAGCTTCAGTGTTTCTCTTGGCTGAGCACGTTTCACCTTCTGAGCATCACATTGAGTATTTAATGGAAGAAATTCAGCCAGAATCCAGTTCATGTTTTATTGATCTGGACCGCAGCACTGAAGCACTTGGCTGACTGCAGAAGTGCGATTCTTTCTTTCTCTGGCTGGTTCATCAGTTCAAAGCTGTGAAACGGTCAGTTCATGGCAGGCACAGCGGTGCGTTCACTGCTGCTTAACGACTGCAGGAACCTGCAGACTCTGCAAACATTAACGACGGACGTGTTTATGCAGTTGGAACTTGTCAAATAGAGGAGAGCTGCACTTAAAGGAGCCCAGAAACTTTGAAGCTTGTTTACACAGAACGGGAGTCTGGGAGAAGGAGAGGAGGAGGAGGAGGAGGAGGAGGAGGAGGAGGAGGAGGTGCTGAGGTGAGGATGTTGGTTTTGGCAGCGGAGGCGACAGACTAATGCAGAGGTGAGACCAGCTGCTGCTACCTGACCTACCGGTGTATGTTTGTGTGCACACAGTTACAGCCAGGATAGAGGACCGTCGTGTTTATTCACAATTTGATATGGCCAAAAGTTTGCAGACACCTTAACACTGCAGCAATAGGCGATCAGCGACCTGTGACCAAGAACTGGACATTAATACAACATCATGTAACTTCCCCTCAGGGCACCGGGGGAGTGTTAGTGTTTGGAAGAAGAGGAGGTTTACAGGGGAGCATGATGGGGAGGAGAGCCAGTGTCGTGCCAGAACAGGAGCTGGATGAGCGGGCAATGAAACCGGGCTCAGCAGCTTCTACGGACATAATGGCAGAGGAGAAGAGAGTGAAGAGGACGCCAAGCTGGGCTGACTGCTGCTGGAATAGTCAGTGATATCAGCTGCTGCTGGTGAAATAAAAGGCTGGATTTAATCATTTGAATTAATTAGTTGTTGCTGTAACTAACAGAGGAAACTTTCACTCGAGTCTTTTTCTTCCTGTCTGCATCACACTCACGGAAAACTACCACGAGCTCTGTGAGCACAGACGCTGCGCTGTCACATTCTGTAGGATGAACTGTATTCAGCATCATATACAACATGTACGCAGGTAAACTTAGAGCTTCACCTCCAGTCACACGCTGTTATGAACTATGTCATTATAGTTACAATAAAAGCTGAAGCCAAACAGAATCATCAGATCTGTGGAGGAATAACACTGTCACTGCTCGGCCAGGTATTATGTCATGGCTGAGAATAGAACATGGTGTGTCAGCACGGGCTATTTTTAAGCCTCCAGCTTGTGGCCTATTAGTGAAAGGTGTGTGTGTGTGTGTGTGTGTGTGTGTGTGTCTGAGTGTGTGTGTTTATATTTGACTAAGGCGAGTGGTGGTGGAGAGGTCGGTCAGGGGTGTGTAAGCAAATGACAGGATGTGCGGTGAGGCTGCTTCACAAAATCTGCTTAGTAATGTTGGTAAAGATAGAGCTGACCTCTGCGCAGCCGTCAATGGCCCCCTGTTAACCACCGCCTGTCCCACACACACACACACACACACACACACATGTGCACACCTGAATGGAGGCCAGTATATTACAGGGTGGAGATGTGCACTGTTATAACAACACAGAGAAAGAGAGAGAGGGTCTTTGTCCTCTGTCCTCCAGCATCTGGACCAACAACGACTAGAAGACATGGACAGCTAACCACTTAAAGTTAGACTGGACTCTGCTGGTTCAGAGGTTCTGCTCAGTCCCGGGTCGTGTTGTTGCTGATATTCAGACTGTGACAGTTTAATCTACACTTGTCACCATATTTTTCCCATTTTTCTGACACAGAAAGATGACAGCACCGTTTTATATTCCACCTACAAAGCTCTGATCGATCGATCGACGAACACCGGATCAGAATCACTGAGACGATCTGAGATGTGGGCGGCAAGAACAGATGTCTGTCCGAGTCAGAGTAACGACAAAGAGAAAGACTAGATACAAGCCCACGAAGTTTGCACATGACTTGGTTCAGACGGTGAAGGCGACTTAAAGTCAAGATGACATGAAAAATTCCACTTTAGATCACGTCCACGGTCAGATTGTCCAACAATAAAAAAAATGAGAGAAAACCTATTTCTATTCTAATATCAAAATTGAATCACTTTATTTCTTCCTATAAAACTAAATGTGACATGTGCTTAACCAATCATGTGACATCTAGCCACCAATCAATCATTAGCCCAGAGCACCACCTCAACTCCTGCTGTAGCTGCTGTTAGCACGCAGCAGAACCTCAGGGAACATGGCCAGACCAGGACCGAACGCAGCCTCCAAGACAAACGGAAGTTCGTCTGACAAGGTGATTTCTTGATGGACTTACTGACATTAGCAAAGAAAACCAGCTCAGGACCGTGTTCTCCCACATCAAGCTGGCCTCCGTTGGCCTCAGGTGCCGTGTTCCCGGTGTCGGTTCTCTGGGATCTCCCAGTCCAGCTAATGGACCGCTATAGCTGCATGGCAGAGGAGCTGCCGGCCTCGGAACAGGTAAACATGCAGCAGCAAAGCGCTCTGCTCGCTCTGTTTCAGGGGGTTTGAAATGTCACCAGGAAAACAGCAGCGACAGAGTTTGAGGAAAGTTTCCTGCAGGCTGACTCTGTTTGTTTCTTTTGGCATCCTGAAGCCGTTTGAACACATGCACCTGCGGTCACCATGGAAACACGTATGCACACTGATGAACGCTGCTGTGTGTGCCCACCTGCTACAGTGAAACCATGTTTCCACGTAGAATCATATTAACTAAAGAATGTCAACCCGCCCGCGGTGGCTGTCACTGGATGCATCGAAGCAGCCACTTTCCTCCACACTCAACGTTTGAAGTTGACGAGCGCTGAAGGCAACGTGACATCCGGTAAACCGGCTCTGCAGTCTGGGGAAGTTTGTTGCAGCAGTGAGAGAAAAACATAAAGTTTGAGCCGGAATCAGTGTTCTGAAATCTTTAAGCCAAAAACAATATTTTAATGTCAAAACATGACGAATTGGTACCTGTTTATTTCTCCCTTGCATAATTTTACTCCTTATACATCCAACGCGGCCAAAACACTTTACGAGCTGGAAAGTCACAACGTGTTGGCATCACTTCTGTCCACAGTGTGTTTCAAAGGGATCTATTCTTTTTATTCAGCTCCACATTCTGAGTCTGAGACTTCATCCGCCTGAAACGAGCTGCACACGTTTCCACCGTGAACTAACGTCTGTGAAATCCTGCTGATGCTACACTGACTTACAATCAGGCGAAAGGAGTTCCTGTTGGGCTCCTGGTCTCAGCTCTGATTTACAGAGTTTCCCGATGGACAGTGAAGTAAACGGCTGCCAACTGTAGCTGCTGTTAGCTCATGTTAGCTCAGTTTGTTAGCCGGACTGTGAGTTCAGAGCACCGGGGGAGTGTCAGTGTTTGGACCACAGGAAGAAGAACACCGGTACCTCAAGCATAACAACAAGTTATGCTTCCTCAGTGCTCTGCGTCACATCCAGACAGCTAACAGCAGCTACAGTTTACTTCACTGTCCATCAGGAAAATCTGTAACTTTCCATCACAACCCAAAACTAAAGGCACGTTTTGTTCTGTGTGATCTAAGAGTCCATTAACTAGACTGAGCAGGTGTCTGTTCACATGCATTCACCTCATTATTTCTTTCATATCCTACACACCAACTGTGCTGCAGCACGAGCTGCTTCATAGTAAATTTCCACTGTTGTTGCGTTTTTAATCAGCTAATGTTAGAAATGTTCAGAGCTGGAATCATACTGTCGTTTTTCTGAAGAGCTTTAAGCGACACGGAAAGAAAGAAAGACACAAATCTGTTAAACTTTGTCCCTAAAGACAGAAACGTCTGGGCTCACTTCCACGATTCAGAACAAGAAATCCGACAGGTTGAAGAAAAAGAAAGAAAGAGAAAACGAAGGTGGAGGTGAGGTTGGATTTGGAAAGTGTTTGAGTTAAATCGGAGGCGACAGCAATTCCATCTCGGAGCGTTTCTGCCTCGAGTGGCGCAGAGGAGAGGAGAGGGGTGAAGGAGAAATTAGAGGAGGGGGAAGCAGAGGCTGGAATGAGCAAATGGAATACTAAATATAGACAAGTCGCACAAACAGGAGAGGATGGAAATGTACTAGAAATAAAACACGTTGCACTGGGTGGAAGAAGTGAGCGTCATGTCAGATGTGTTCATCAGGTGACTCCTCCTCCTCCCTCCTCCTCTCTGCCTCCTTCCTTCCTTCCTAACTTCACCTTTTTTCCTCTTTCCTTCTCTTCCCCCGCTGACCTTCTCCTCGAGGTGAGGCTCCATTGATGGATTAAAAATAAATGAGAGCGTAAACACGGCCTGAGAAGCAGGCGGCAGCTCGATGAGCTTTGTGTGTTAACAGAGAAACAACGCGAGCTCGCTTTGTCTCCACATTCATCAAATCCTCAGCTCAGTCCGTCCTCAGTCGCTCTGCCCTTCACACACGCCGAGGTCACAGTCACACTAACAGGTGTGAATGTTGGACTCGTTTATGAAATCTGTTGAATCAGGATCAGAACTATCAGAGATCAGAACCGTTCAGAGATCAGTCCTTCTGTCTGACATCTGAGATTTCTGTGGATCTAAAATGACTTCAGTGGATTTACAGACGAGGTTGGAACAAAGAACGATCAAACTGAAGTACAGATCGAAGTGGAGGGCAGGTCAGTCCTGCTCAGGTTTAGTCCTGGGATTAAATCAGTTTAAATTTCACCAGGTGGAGATACGACGTCTAGTCAAGGTTTCTAACCCCAACGCTCCCGCCGCAATCTGTTCACCAAGAAAAATGACCAAATCTGAGGAAGCAAACAAAGTGTAGACGGCAAAAGAAACGCTCAGAGATGTTGGTTTGAAGGTATCGATCGAAATACAAGGCCAGTATCACTGATACATTGATTACTGATGTGAGTGCATTATCAAAATCTAAATGAATTTTCATTATTGCCACGCGGCCCTCCTTTTCCTCTCGGCCATCCTCTGCTTGCTTGTTTGCCTGACGCCGCTGAGTTACGTGACGGTACAGCACCAAAGCACGAGGTGAGAGGAGCACACCTGTACACCTGGACACCTGTACACCTGTACACCTGCACACCTGTACACCTGTACCTGCTCCGTGCTGTGCGCTAAAAAATGATCAATACCAAGGTTGGTATCGATGTTTGGATCGATCCGCTCACCATCAAAAACAGACAGATGGGTCTGGTTTTGATGGAGCACAGAGCCGATCGAGCGGACAGGAAGTCAGACACAGAAACAGCATTAAGAATGTGGTAAATTTTCAAAATAAAAGCTCTGCACAGCAGCCTGCCTGCTCACAGTAAACAGAAAATCCCCAAATCAGAGCACGGTAAAGTCTGGCGAGCTTCTGATGGCGGCGATGTGCCTTTGGGCCTTTCTTCCTGTTTGTGGTGGTGAAGTGAAGAGGAAAACAAATCTAACTAATAAACCAACAGATATCATTAGGAAACTTCCCGTGTGGTGAGGATCGTAAAAATGATTACAGCGTCTCCAATCGGAGGATTTTCTTGCTTTAACATCGTTACTGGAACTGTGGCGGCTCCAAGATGAGTCAGACGCTGCCAGAATCATTTTTACCAGAGTCTGAACTGTTCACTTCACGGTAGATTAACATCCAAATAAGATAATTTGAGGATTAATCCCCGACTACCCAAATATTTACGAGCTTCAGAAACCTACGACTAATCGGGTTCGTCACTTTCTGGCGTCCTTTCTGGGAAAGAAAAGCTGACTGCTGGACTCCTCGAGTCCTGGCTCGCTCAGCTTTACCACATACTTGTGTCCCCCGTGTCTTCCCATCAGCCACCAGGCTGGAAAAACAGTTTTAACAGTGAAGGATCGCCGGCTGCCCATTTTCCTCCTGAAACCAGCAGCTTGGTTCAGGCTGGCATCAGCTGACACTCACATGGTCCCTGAGCCCGACACTGAAGACAGTCACTCAGCTCACTGTCCACTGAGGAGAACTGTCTGTTTGCTGTCTGTCTGTTTGCTGTCTGTCTGTCTGTTTGTTTGCTGTCTGTCTGTCTGTCTGTCTGTCTGTCTGTCTGTCTGTCTGTCTGTCTGTCTGTCAGCTGACAGTCATTAGTCGTCATGTGAGAAATGAAACTAAACTTTGAATCCCAGAGGTCACAGTCGGTGATGAAGTGTGAACTCTTCGGTTAAACACACTGATGAACTGGAAACATACAGATCAACATATCTCTAGTATCTAGTCCACACTGTAAAACATGTGGATGCATCTTTTTTTTCTACAGAGTCTGCTCTGATTATTCTGTTTATCGGTTTATGGAGCTGGACTTTATGGAATAGATCCAAAATAACAATAAATGTCACCAGAAGTCACCAATTTTAAAAATGTATTAAATATTTAACATCAAATATTCCAGCTGCTGTTTGAAAGTGGATAAATGTTTTTATCAACTGCCACTGACTGAATGAACTCAAATCCATTCTGTCTGTTTACGCAAGAGAAAAGTGTACGAGTTCATTTTCAGTCCACAAAGTGTCCAACGTGAGAAAAGTCAAATATTTCAAGAACAAAAAAAACACAGTATGAATATGATTTAATCAATTCTATGATATGTTGGATTAAATTTGTGAGCTAAAGAAATACTTAGTTAAGGTGGACGGACTGTGTTTCTGGTTACAGAACTTTATAACAAGTGAAATATTGTAACTTTAGAGTGAGTGCTGAACAGTCGATGTGTGAAAGGACGAGTTGATGTTCAGAGCACGGGAGGAATTTCCACACGAAGTTCAGAGTCTGTATGTTTTGTGCTATCGTCTCATTTCATTCAGTCCTACACGTGTCCTGACGTGTCTGATACGGTTTAAAAAGGCTGAAGACAGAGCAGAGACCCAGATACAGGAGCTACTTGGACTTGGACTTGATCTGTGCACGCTGGTGGTGAGACCCGGACCTGCTGCTGAACCTGAACCTGTGTCTGTGCCGGCTGGATTAGAGATAAGACAGGAATCATCGCTGAGGTCCATTCTGTTTTGGGCATCGATCAGACAGACTGCAACGCTTCATTTGTCTGGAGTCATCTGAGTTTTGCTTCAGTTATACTGAGGTGTGTGTGTGAGCGGGCACTGAACCTGTTTGTGTTGTGTTCATGTGACCTGAAGGTTTGATTCAGGTTTTATAACTGAATCCATTTTTATTCTCTTCTCGTGTTTCTGTAAGTGGTGAAGAACCTTCCTATAAAACTCTAAAAGGTGAGTTCACCAGGTGGGTTAAAGAACTTCATGTGTTTAATGTGATGTGAGTTAGTCAGGCTTATAAAAGATATGAAGACTACATTATATTATCATATTACAGCCGGATATCAAAGTCACGTCTGTGTGTTCGCCTAGCCTCAGCTCGTGCTCTGCAGTCAGATGGCTCCAATCATAAAACTCTCACGACCTGGATTATGTTGATTCCTAGAAGACAGAACAACAACTTTCTCA
Organism: Larimichthys crocea; assembly: GCF_000972845.2. NCBI lineage: Eukaryota > Metazoa > Chordata > Actinopteri > Sciaenidae > Larimichthys > Larimichthys crocea. The sequence continues at coordinate 7,826,715 of NC_040027.1, read as the reverse complement.
GAACTGCAGATCTAATATTTCTCAGTTCAGCACAAAGACGCTCTGATCCAGAGTTTATCTGAGGCCAGTGCATGTCAGACAGGGAAATGTGGTTTTATGGTCTGACTTGATCAAATGAAAGGCCCCATTTACAATTTATAACCTCATTAACCCTTTATTGTAGACCGTGATCCTGCCTCTGACTGTCCGGCACTGTCAGGTCTGAGGTGATTCTTGTTCTAACCTGATGAATCAGAACAAACTTCAGTCGTACTGAGACACTGCACAGAGTTCTGCACGCCACACGCCAACTCTCTGCTTCGCTTGTGCGTCTAAAAGTAGCTACCAAGTTTTTATGATCTGCACAGCCGGGGGGAGTTCAGGACAACAGAGGAGACCACTGTCTGTCTGTCTGTCTGTGTGTCTGTCTGTCTGTCTGTCTGTCTGTCTGTCTGTCTGTCTGTCTGTCTGTCTGTCTTCCCGATCCTTGTGTTGTGTGTACTTGTCTCTGTTTGCGTTGTGGGCGTGGCACATTCCCTCCTGGATAATCACAGGTGAAGCTCACCTGCCTTCACTCCATCACTGCATATAAACCGTGGCCTTCCTCCCACGCCTTGTCAGATCGTTTGTTCAGGTACTGTGGTAGTTCACGTTCAGACCGCCTTAGACTATTGTTCCTCCGATCTCTAACCGCTGATCCTCTTGTGCTCAGGTCCACCTCCATCTTCACCTCCTGCCACCTGCTTTCCTGCTCTCCATCAACCTTCTCCACACACTCCGTGCCTCCTCCATCCGTTCCAACCACTGCTCCACCTCGTCATCCCCTTTTCTCCCACGTCACAATAAATCCCCTTCTCTTACCAACCGTTGCCTGAGCCTGCATTTTGGGTCAGTACCTGTGGAACCATAACTGCCGTCGTTCCATAACCAAGTAATCATTTCAGCTCAACCACGATGTAACCAAATCTAAACCACAGTGTCACATCACACGACTGATTTTCTGTTTCTCTGAAGATATTTCAGCGTTTGTCTTGATGTGTTGATGTGATATGCACCTTAACCATAAGTGATAAACCATGGATTTATGATTTATGAAGTGTCTTTGACAGAGCTCAGACAAATGTTTCCACTCTATATTTCTATATTTCTATATTTCAAGTGTTGCTCTCAGTTTCTCAGCCTTGCTGCCTCTTGGTGTTAAACGTGTGAATGTTTTTATTGAATTAACTTGTTTTGCTGAGGTAAATGTTAATTACATTGGAGACTCGGCCAAGTGTAGTAACAGTAGTGTTTACACACACACACACACACACACTTTGTTTAAGATGAGGTTTAAGGTGTTTTCTGGTTATTCAGTAAAAGTTAAACTGTTTATTCCACTCATCCTTTGCCCCTGTAGTCTGCCTCACTCCTTTTCTTGTATTATTAAATCTGATATTCAGGCAATAAACTTTATTACAGTACATCTGGTTTTATGTTGCTTCCTTTCCCCTAAACGAGCTCGATCCCCACAGAGCTTTTCGAGATTGTTTGGACACAAATTTTTACTCCTTTACAGAACGATGACGCTGTAACCCCAAAGTCCTTTAATCCAGCAGACGAGACCACGAGCTAAACACAGGCAGGAAACCAGACTGCTGCCCTAACAGAGATGCATTAAACTTCCTCCTCGCTGACATGTTTATAATACCTAAAGAGTGTGTGTGTGTGTGTGTGTGTGTGTGGGTGTGTGTGTGTGTGTGTGTCACATACCAGACTCTACAGGTCTGCTGGGAAGCGTGAAACAGACATGAGCCAGAACGACAGACGCCTCGTTTGTTTACAAGAGAAGTGATGAGATGAGCTGAGAAGAAAAGAAAAGACAGAGCAGCAACATGGACGTGATGCGGGTCGATATATATTTAGAAAATGAAGATATGAAAAGAAAAGAGCGACGGGGAGGAGTGGAACGACCGAAGAGACAAAACAGGAAGAGAAAGAAAAGAAGAAAGACTTCAAACTAGTTTCCACACAAGACGCTTCGAAGATCCAGCTGAGTCCTGATGGACGGTGAAGTAAAAGCTGAACGACAGACGCCGAGCTGGGCTGACTGCTCAGTGATCTCTGCTGCTCCAGCTTCATGTTCGGCCTTTTGACTCGCTGGCTGTAATCACGTACAGCTGCCCGTATTTATCACAGTGGGCTCACACGCGATTCAGATTTCTCCGCAGTGTTGCTTTCAGAAATCAATTTACTAAAAGGCTCGAAAGAAAGAAAGAAGCTCTTCATGAAATTTTGATTTTGTTTGTCCAGATATCGCTCACTGACTTTCTGCCTCAGCTTCACTGCAGCAGTAAAATGTCAGTAATGCGTGAACACGAGAAGCATCGACCCGATCACCTGATGTCAGAGGACGGACAGACGAGTTCTCGAGTCAGCTCCGCGAGGATCGGACCTTTATTTACTGACTGATTGATTTTACGAAGAGAAAAAAGGTCCGAGGTGTTGAAGCAGAGAGTCATGACGAGGTGAAACCGCTCCGGTCTCTGGTTTTAATGTGACTTAAAGGTCCAGTGATATAATCTTCATAACTCTGTTTACATCAGTGTTTCATCACCTGAAATAAGAAACTGGCTGAACATAAAATTCTCTTTTCTCTGCTGAACCAAACATAAAATAATAAACTACAGAGAGACTTTACGCAGTAACAAACAAGTCCAGTTTGCTGCCCGTGTCCTCTTGAACAAACTTGAATCTTTGCAGCTTGGTTGCCGTGATCCAGATGGAGCTCGACCCTGCGGAGGAGCTCCGCTTTTACTGGAAGCTCTGCTCTTAAATCCTGCTGTCAGCCACCGACAGAATCTGGCCCGACTCTATCACTTCCCTTTCTCCAGACTGCACACAAACGCACACAAACGCACACAAACCCACAGCTTTCCCAGAGGTGCAACACAATGAAATAGTGTGATTATGTTGAATCCCTGTCAGTGGTTTGGTCCAACCCAATAATCTTCCCATTCTGGCAGCAGTTCCTGACTCTGTGCCACAGATCAGCTCAGAAGAATATCAATAACTGGAGGGATCCGACAGGCGTCTGCCCACAGCTCAGAGAGGGATGATCATCTGTTATCTGAAGGTTTGATGCTATGAAACAGTTTGAAGACGACCTGCAGCATCTGGAGACAAAGATCCAACACAGCAACAGACCCAGCAGCAGCTGATATCAGTGACTAGTCCAGCAGCAGTCAGCCCAGAACCAGAACCAGACCCAGCAGCAGCTGATCTCACTGCCTAGTCCAGCAGCAGTCAGCCCAGCTCGGCATCTGTCTTTCAGCCTTTTATTTCACCAAGCTCTCACCAACCACTAAAAGTCAGTCCCACATTTACTCTTGTCCGGCGGCTTCTTGCTCGCTCACTCTCTCCTTTTCTCTTCTTAGCTTCCTCCGTCAGCGTCCTCTTCACTCTCTTCTCCTCTGCCATCATGTCCATAGAAGCTGCTGAGCCTGTTTACATTGCCCACTCGCCCAGCTCCTGTTCTGGCACGCCCCGGGCCTGTAAACCTCCTCTTCCTGCAGCTAACATTAGTTTATGATGACATAATGTTGCATTAAAGTAATTTAATTTGTCATATCAAAATAAACTTCCAGCGTCTGCGTCACAGTCAGCTCTTCTTGAACATTCAGGTGAATCACGCTACACGTGACCTCTGACCTCTGATGGGAGCTCGCCGCGCTGGAGTCAACATTACATAACTTCAGATGCGACCTCGCTGACTCGCCGCCATCGACTTTTCACTTCAGTTTTAGCTCTGAACTCACTGACACTGAACGCTCACACACTCCCACCACCTGGCTGAAACACACACACACACACACACACACACACACACACACACACACACACACACAGAGTGATGCATTTAAACTGATGCTCAGTATTTCTAACCCACGGACTGACGCATCAAAATGTTACGAGGAATCACGGCATGAACCAGCCTCGAACGGTTTAACACGCCAACGTGTTGAAGTCAAACTTCATGTTTGTTTGTGTCCTCATCTGTCCTCTGTCCTCCAGCGTCTGTCCAGCACTGACACAAAGTGTTTTCAGTGTTTTCAGGTGTTCTTCAGTATTTAGGGTGTAACGACCACTCGTCGTAAACAGAACTCAACTTCCTGTTTCACGGAGACTTCATGGATAATTCCGGGTTGATTTCATCAAATGATTTTGTTGTTTGTCGGGCGTGGAGACAGACAAAGGTTTGTCATATTAACATAATTCAGCAGATGAATGTGCTTTAGTGTGGCAGCTGTATGAACATGAGAGGAAGCTTGAAAGAATAAAAGTTTTCATGTGATGGAGTTAAAGTGAACATCGTCGTGACCGGGTTCGACCTTCATCCTCGGCAGCAAACAGAAGTCAAACAGACGCTTCACTGTTCATCACATTCTCCTGAAGGCCGAGTTCAAACGCAGCAGCAGAGGCGAGGACGTCTTTATCTGTGGAGACAGTCAGTGCACAGAGATGTTGTGTCCTTGTTTTCTTTGTTACTGACGTTATTTTAACGTTTGTTCACCGTCAGCATCCTCAGCCGGTTCAGACAAACCTCAGATATCAGGAGTAAATGAATCAAACAAAGGCTGCGTCCTGGATTCAGCGTCCTCATCTCCCCTCATCACCAGAACTGTGATGTGTCTTTGTGTCCGTCTCATTCACTGTCTGCGCCTCCGTTTCTCCCAGAGTTCATTGCTCTGCGGGGAGCTACAGGTGTCCCCCCGATGTCCTCTGTCTCGCACCATGTGAGCGTCTGTGCTGAGCGATGAGACGAGGCGTCATGGAGGGATTTCTCCCTCTGATGTCTTTTTCCCTCCCCCGACACACACCACCTCCACCAAATCACTCATTCAGTGTCTCCCAGCGGGGGAGATGGGAGAGATCCTCACTCGCAGTGGGAGGACGGGGGAGAGAGGAGGATTCTCTGAAAGGATGGGTGGAAATCAACAGCAGAGAAGAAGAGAGGCCACATGGGAAAACACAGAGGAATTCTTTTTACAGAGGAAGACGTAACGTGGACGTAGTCCTGACAGAGATGGTGCTTTAAAAATGTAACAAATAATGTGACACGACAGAAAGAAAGAGCCACGCTGATCAGTCACAACTCCACGTGTGACATTACTTCAAAGTAACTTATTGAGAAAAGTAACTTGTAATGTTGGGTATATTGTCCAGAGGGTGCGGCGGAATAAACTGGCGCTGAAACATGTTGCAGCCGTGCCTGGTGCAAATTCAACATCTCCACCTTTAAACAATAAACCAGTGTGTACAGTATATACTACAGTACTCACGGTAACTACGTCAGTACTTGATGCAGTACTCTGTAACGTCACTGACAACACGAGTACGAAGCTACGCTCCAAGAAGGAGGAAAGACACTTTAACACCAGCAGATTGCTAATTGCTGCCAGTCCGTTACGTCGCTCGTTACTAAAGTGATCTAACATGTTGCTTTATGGAACGTTACGCCGACACTGAGGACCAAAGGATTTCACTTTCACTCAGCAGAAACTAAAAAGCATGCGTGTCAACGGGTCGAATAATGAACCATTAACAGAAGATTTGCTCTACAGCAATGATGCTTTAAAATGTTCCTTTAAAATTAAAAATGCATGTGAACAGAACAGAGGACACGAACAGCAGCGTTTGTGTCCACCTGCAGGACGTCCAGTCACTGTGGCGAGCGGCTCTTCTTCATTGTCGTCTTTATTCGCGATCTCATTCAGCCGACGGCGGCGACGAGACAGCGAGCCCACGACGCTTTAACATCTGCTCCATTCTTCCTCAGCAGTCTCTTCATTTGTCCTCTGGCGTGTCGCCGACAAAACAAAGGCACTTCTGTTTTGTGCTTGGTGTGTCTGGATGTGGACCGGCCTCCATGATTATATCATTGTAACACCCAAACCACACACCGTAAATTGCACGCCGCGTAAAAAACTTCATTACGGCCTTTCCAAGTCGTTGCGTGTTTTTTACTGTTAATTAAAATTCCATTTACGGGAGTTGGGTAGGGAGAAGAAAGCTGCTGTTTCAGCAGTCTGGGATGTATAATGGATGCTTTATGAATTGTCAGTGAAATTTAAAAAAAGGGTGTAAAGACTGTTGGGACAGAGATGGCAGCCATTGTGAAATTTAAACAAGTGTTGGCTGCTCCGGCGTGCGGTTTGCGAGGAGGTCTGCTTCATATAGTTCTGGCAAACAACTCACAGCCCCATATTTCACAATAAAGGCAAAGACCTCGGCCTCTCTCATGCATTAACGGCACATTAAGGCCGGATCAGATGGAGGCTTGTGAGAACTGTTCAGTCACGAGGGGCCGGGCAGAAATCAGCGCTCAGGGGAATCCATTAAAAAAGGCCATCAGATGCTCGGTCGCCTCCTGTGCCAGCTTTTACGAGGCCGGGCTGAGCCCCGTGACATGAACGTCTCATTCGTGAATCACACACATGTGAGCCGGGGTCAGGTTTACCGCTGTCCTCGCTCTCCGGCCACGCAGCCTCATGTGTTTCCAGTTAAACAGGCTGCTGGTCTGAATGTGAGACTGTGCTGCAGCTGAATAATTAGTCTGAGGTGACAGAAAAGCAATACAGTAGATCCCAGCAGCAGCAACACGCAGTCATAAAGATGTGGTTGTGCTTTAGTGCCAAGCCTACGTCTTTAACCCTTAACTCACCAGTCAAACACTGTCTGCACTGTGACGTGAGCTGGGAGCATCGTTCAGACCCGATCATCTAAACCACTTCTTTTAAAACACGACTCAACATTTTGCTAATAAACTGTAAACAGCTACAGAAAGCATGGCAGCTCAGGGTTAAACCAGGATTATCGTCAAATATGATCAGCTCGTGTTGCCCATTCTCTGTCCTGTCCAGACCCAGATCTGGAAACAACATCTCATTAAGTTTTATCATTTTATTCAGGCAACTCTCTTTTCTGACATCCTACCTGTCTCTGATTGGCCGGTACTCGTTGGCTTTGTAAGTTTGAGTTGCTGCGTTTAGACACGAAGAAGCTCCAAGTCTTAAAAAGCACGCATCATTTTAATGTTGGAGCCGATCACGCGACCACAGGAGGTTTATAGTTATAGAATTTTAGTGATAGTCCACGAGACTCCAAGCAAACATCCCCTCAGGATGGATGGATTGGTTTTCAGGTGGAGGTGTGTGTAAACGATGATATCGCTGTTTGTCTCCAAAGTAACGAATCATAAAAGCCGTTAGCAGACAGGTAGCATGACAAAGTAAAAATCAGCCGTCACATTAAGGCGACACTAGTTACACTGTTACAATCAAACTTTCATTGGTTCAGCCAAAACAGTGACAGCTCCATTATTCCTGTCACATGTTTTCATAATATCATACGAGGCCGTTTACATCCCTGAAACCAATGAAACAATAAAGCAGGTCACCAAATGTATTCTTTTATCGCAGCGTATAATTAGAAAAGATGACTGTGGCACACACTGATGACATTACAATAGTAGCAAACAGTAATTATGTGCTGAGTGAGCGTTGGAGAGACAGACGGCTTCAAAACGTCCAGGAAGGACACGAAGGACGAAGACGAAAGCAGCGCTCGCTTTTAACGCGCGATGTAATTAATGAAGCTGCCGCTGCAGAACAAACACGCTGACAGAAAACCTTGGCTCAACTCTTTGACACACATACCAGGTTAAACATGAAGCATCCTGGATCCACATCCTGTCAGACAGCTTTGAAGAGCTGTGTGTTTAAACTGATCACATGTAAAGCAGTGACACTGAACCTGAAGCTGTCAGGTGACTGCTTTCTAAAACAAACCGGGTCACACTGGGAGCTCCTGTTTGTGTGTTTAGACCAATCAGATGATCAGGAATGTCTCGCCTGAGGCTGAACATGAGTCTGCAGTCTGTGAAGACACCTGAGCGAGGACGACAAATGTCCCAAACCGCTGTGTTCCTAATATCAACCTCCCTGTGCCAACAAGCTGCAGTTCCTCTAACGTCCACTTGAGGCTGGCTCCAGAAGTGAGTCAGTCTCCATAAGTCCCCATGTCCAAATGTCCAACTTCACAGCAGAAATAAACATGTTTACAGCCTGGTACAAAAAACAGTTTTGGTCTCTGTAGCTAAATTTCTAGTCTCACAGACTACGTCCAGGTTTTAGACAGTCTGCGGGGACGTCACGGAGACTACATCCAGGTTTTAGACAGTCTGCGGGGACGTCACGGAGACTATGTCCAGGTTTTAGACAGTCTGCAGGGACGTCACGGAGACTACGTCCAGGTTTTAGACAGTCTGCAGGGACGTCACAGAGACTACGTCCAGGTTTTAGACAGTCTGCGGGGACGTCACAGAGACTACGTCCAGGTTTTAGACAGTCTGCGGGGACGTCACGGAGACTACGTCCAGGTTTTAGACAGTCTGCGGGGACGTCACAGAGACTACGTCCAGGTTTTAGACAGTCTCACATTCTTTTTCGGACCTTGTGTGTGTGAATGTTCAAACTGACACTGTTACTTTAAAAGTCGATCATGACTTCACGCTTGTGACACATTTTTCCTGAAACAAATGTTCCACCCATCCACTGAACCGTCTTCCCTGAGACTGACTGTCATATTTCCAGGACAGGAAAATTACATAATCCGTGCAGGAATTATACAATTCATCTAAATTGTATGTGACAGCTTAAATTAGGAGAATATACGGAGCTGGAAACAAACAGCTTTACGTCAGGTAGAATCACTTGTTAACTTTCCACATGCTCTGTGACAGTGGATGAGGTGCAGTTCACATTCAGGTCAGTGCTGACACAAACACACACAGACAAGTGTGTGTGTCAATCATCACTTTTTGTAGCTGCCAGTGTGGAAAGCTCTAAATATTTTATTCTGTTTCCATCAGAGCTTTTAAAAAAAAGAAGAACAGCCTCAGCAGGGAGCTCCACCCGCGGGAGGAGAGCGAGGAGCAGGAGTCTGATTAGAGCCGCACACCTTTCACAGCCCACAGGAGGCGTCCTTACAACTGCCAGACCACGAGCCTGGGTCCTCACAGGATGTTCCAACCACCCCACAGTCACCCTCATTATCCAGGAGCCCTGACACACACTAACACACACCGACACACACTAACACACACCGACACACCGACACACACTAACACACACCGACACACACTAACACACACCGACACACACTAACACACACGACACACACTAACACACACCGACACACACAAAGAGCGTGGCTGCAGCCGCCGTGTGTCACGCTCAAACATCTGAAATGCGAGTGACGCGCCACAGAGCGTTTATCTGTGAGTCTGTCAGATGCGTCCTTTTGAGGGACGGGTTGAACGGCGGGTCAGAGCGTCTAGAGTTTCTCACGGCGTCCTCATCAGCCCGTTTGAGGAGAAGAGGACGGGGTTTGTTGGAACGTGGGGGAGTAAAAGCAGTGACAGCTGTCTGCTGCACAGCGCCCACAGGCCTCCGCCAGGTCTGTGAACGCTTTCTTATCAAAAAGAGTGGAGGCCCTTCACGTCTCCGTCCCTCCACCCCGGCTCCGGCTCCGGCTCCGCTCTGGTTTTTAATTATCTCCTTTGAGAGCAGCCGTGCAGCCGGCTCATTAGGTCTGTCAGCCGGGACCAACGGTAACCCGCGGTAACCTCGCCATTATCTCCTCCGCACCGGCTTCCCACTCAACTCTGCTTCTTCTTTTCCCCTCTCACCTCCACCTCTGTCACAGCATCCACCCTGCTGCTCCACCCAACCTCACCTTCTTTCAAGTCTCAGTGTTATGTGTGTATTCTGCTCTGCACGGCAAAAATCATCAAGTGAGTTTTGTACATATTAGTCTACAATGTCCTTGAAAGGGGAAATATGTAAGACTGGGCCTGTAGGGACGTCACGGAGACTACGTCCAGGTTTTAGACAGTCTGCGGGGAGGTCACAGAGACTACATCCAGGTTTTAGACAGTCTGCGTGGACGTCACGGAGACTACGTCCTGGTGCACATACATGCAGTGTCACGTATTTTTTAAATGTAATCATACTGTCGTCACATTGACTTTCTGGAGCATCTGGCAGAAACGACATGTCACTTTATTTCAACTTGTTTCTGACAGAAAGTTTGCAGAGGTGTCTGTCTGTCTGTCTGTCATTGTATTTATGTTCATCGTCAAGTTTCCAGTGTTGGGAAATGTAATCTCATCTTCTTCGCCTTTTGGCTGTTTTTTTTTTTCATGCTGTTTTCATGCAGAATTCTCCTCCAGGGATCAAATCAAATGTTGTCACACTTCATGTTTTTGTCTTTTGTTACTTTGAGTCTAAAAATGAGACTTTTAAGTCTTTAAGACGGAAGCAAACTTGAAGCGTGCTGCCTCGTTCTACTTCCTCCCGTTCTTTAATCCCTCCCTCCTCCCGGCTCTCTAATCACCTCCATCTCCTTGTAAAAATCGGTTATTTTGAGGATTTGACAAACGTACGAGTCAAACTCCGGTCACTGGTTCCCGAGCAGCGAGGGGCCTCGGAGTGCTGCGAGAGCGAAACCGATCTGCTGCGTTTCATTTCATCTTCCACACACAGAGAAAATTCTGACACCCGGCGAGAGAGAGAAAAAAACATGTTTCTCGGAGGATGCTGTGAACACGGGTTCATATCGAGGTCGGCGAGATAACGAGAGCAGAGAGAGAGGCAGGAACTTGTTGACGCTCTCTCTCTGCCTCCTCCTTACTCCTGATCCTCTGAAGTCTGAAGTCTGAACCAAGTCCATCGCGGAGAGCCAGCAGTAGCAATTACCGGGGAATGATTGCTACCTGTTGTTGACAATGATTTGCCATAAAAAATACAATTTCTCAGGTTATTAAATAGACCTCCCCCATCACAGATGCAGTTTATTGTTAAAGCTGCTGGAGCCAATCAATGCAGAGAGCCCCGAGCTGCCTCTCCATCATTTAATTACTCCTCTGTCAATCAATGGAAAACACATTTTTAGGAAAGACGATCGATATGGAGAGGTGACTTAACTGACGAAAGGGATTGTTACCTGACTGACACACACACACACACACACACACACACACACACACACACACAGCTATAATGAAACTGCCTGTATTGATCGTGATATAGTTTAATGTGCCTCTGTAGGGCAGAGTTCTTTTTGTAATTTGTATTTCTGTTTGCTGTCAGCTGTTTACATGCGTGTCCTCTGATTATCAAGAGCACGAACACACGTTCACAATCTGAGACGAGGATCACAGCGAGTGACTGAACTCATCATCATGCAGCAGAATCAGGTTGATATCAAGATATCAATATGTAAATATGTGTTTTTAAAGGAACAGTCTGCAGAACATTTAAGCGTGTAAGAGATTTATAATGTTAAAGTTACGTAACATAAGGAATTCTCTTTGGTCTGTTTTCATGACCGTCAGTTTGCTTTTATTTTGAAAATCCACCAGATTCTCTGTCAGAAATAGAACAGAGACGTTGAATTCAACGGCAAGCCGAGTGGAGTCCCGCTTCTGAACCGGACCACGTTGGCGCCGGTGGGGTTTGAAACATCGACTAGAGCGTCCGCGTGTTGCTCGGTGTCAGCCAGCAAACATCGGCTCCTTTCTCTGTGGTTTCGTAGCTCAAGATGTTCAACAAACGTTCAACAGTTCATCGACCCTCAGATAAAGCAGCTCTGAGTGACTCAGGTGGATTCAGGCCGTCATGTGACCCTGCAGCAGCTCGATGGTGGTCCTGTTACAGGTGAGGTCGCAGGTTGCCGGTCTTAGATTAACGGGCTGAGCTTTAGTTAAGCGGAGCTGGTTCGGACCCGTGTGCTGGTCTCTGAGTGACAGTGATACATTACAGCTACACAGCGGATTAATTAAACTGGCACCAACTGTTCAGACACAAAGACGAGAGATGAAGAGGGAAAGGTTAAAAGATAATGAAATGAAATCTCCATGACACACACACACACACACACACACACACACACACACTTGACTCTGGGGATCATCCGTCACTGGCTGCAGATATGAAGAGGCTGTAATAGTTCTGTGACCATCATGGAAGCTGTAGAGTAATTGACCTCTGCTTGCTGATTGATCCGGTGATGACAGATAGGATGGATCACATGACCCCATCCGTGTGTGTGTGTGTGTGTGTGTGTGTGTGTGTGTGTGTGTGTTAAATGCTCAGGGTAATTTAACCGCCGCTCATTTTGTTTTTACAGCGTGATCAGCTGAAGGACGAGTTCACTTTCTCTCTGTTGGTCCGTTGCCGTCACGCCGACGAGGTGTTGCACTGTTGCCGTGCCGACCTGAATGCATCATCTGCAGTTTCTCAGCCTGTATAAACATCCGAACACAAACTGTGAGCGCAGGCCTGTCACCATGACACACTGCAGGCGGCTCCAACACACGTACACACACCGACAGAGGAAACTGGAGGAAGTTAGTTCTGATGTTAGAAACGAGGCGACCAACAACAGCTGAACGCTGAAGCACGACTGAGGAGCTCCGAGCTGCTGGATGGAGCTGGAGATGTTCGGACGAGCATGATGGATGAACACTCAGGTTATTTTTGTGTGGATCACTGAGAGCAGAATGCTCATTTTTAATTAAATATGGTGAAAAGTGGCCGACATGTTGTCTGAACCTTTGGTGACATTTTCAAGTTTCATCTGAAGATATTTAATTCACAATAAAAAGTTGAAATTGTTCATTTCTGCTGGATAAAGGGCTTAAAAACACAAAGTTTTCATCAAACTAGTCGTCCTTGAATAAAGCAGATGTTAGCAGCGATCACAGGATGCCATGGACGCTGTCGTCTGACAGACTTTCAATATTCTGACTTTAAAGTTCAGTAATTGATTCTTAAAATATTCCTAAAATGACAGATAAGTGAGTTAAAGAGGACGTTAGCAGCTCACAGAGACGAGGAGCATGAACACTGTATTTACTCACACAGGTTCAGACTCAGAGAGGTTTCTGTCAGCCGGGTACATGACATGAGTAACAACAAGCAGCTTTAATAAACCTCAGTCCTGCAGGGACAGAGTCTTAAAATCAGATTTGAGTCCTGAGCTGTGGAAGTTTCAAACTCATCCATCACTTGGATTTTTCACTGCTCGTACCGTCTCCATCTGAACATGGACAAACAAAGCTGATTCTGTCTTTGAAGGTTTCAGCATAAATAAGTCAAATCCACTTGACAGGTTTTCCTTAGAGGAACCAATTACTCTGAATTCATCACGGAGGCAGAAAATTATCCAGAATATTTTATCACAACTTGAGCAACTGTTGCTCGGAGGGACGAGAGTCACTCAGGCTCAACGTGAGCGAGGAGAGCAACAACAACAGCGTGTTCTTTACACAAAGTTATTTTAATTTTAAAATCAGCAGCCGTCGAGATGTTTATCTGCCGCCTACGTTACATGAAGCTGGAGAGACGACCTGACTGTTTCTCCATGAATCCTGTCAGCTCATCCTTCAGCGTGCACATGACTCCATAAAGAGGTCGGTGGTTCACACAGAGGTAAATTGATTATCTGGTAGAGGACCTGATCAATTGACTGATCGATCGGTCGGTTCAGAAGCTGAATAAATTGATTTATGACAAATGAAATTCCCATGAGGACATCAGCGCGATGAAGGTCGCCTTGGCTCAGAGCTCAAGGTGAACGTAAAGTCAGCAATGACTGAGCGGATTACGAGCTGCAGTTTGTACGTGAACGGACGGTGCTGCACGGCAGGACGGAGGAAATCTGACTAAAACCTGGACGTAGTCTCCATGACGTCCCCGCAGACTGTCTAAAACCTGGAAGAGTCTCCATGACGTCCCCACACGTAACTTTAAGCCTTAATATAATGTGAACAGGTGAGTTGTATATAAATTCACCCTCAGTACAGTTGTCATGAACGGGGAAATTAGCTACAGAGACCAAAACAGTTTTTTGTACCAGGCTGTAAACATGTTTATTTCTGCTGTGAAGTTGGACATTTGGACATGGGGACTTATGGAGACTGACTCACTTCTGGAGCCAGCCTCATGTGGACGTTAGAGGAACTGCAGTTTGTGGCGCCATATTTTTAATCAGATACCTGTGGTGGAGTTCAACCTTAAAAATGTGGTTGTGTTCCCGACTCACGATCAGACTTTATTAAATAACAAAATAAGAAAAAATTGTTATTTTGTTTGTTTGTTGTTCTGATGTAAAAACAATCAACAGTCTGTCGTCAGTATTTCATGAATTAGAAGGCCAGTAAATTCATTACTGCTCTGCACGGCTGAATAAAACGCCCAATCAGGAATATCCAATTGTTGATGGAGTCACACACACACACACACACACACACACACACACACACACACAGCATCTAATTTAGCATTTATATAGACTTGGAAACACACACAATAAGGAGGTAGTAAGGTGTGACTAGCATGGTAAGAGGAAGTATTGATTAGTGGACTGTGGTCGTGATTGTTGGTAATCTGACCGCACACATACACACACACACACACACACACACACACACACGCACACACACGATTTACACACAAAACACTCCAACATGCAAATATGCAACTCATATATCCCATAAAACACACACACGCGTGTTGTGAATGTTAATGTTGAAACTCTGCAATAATTAAACAGAAGTGAAATGTAATTTCACACACACACACACACACACACACACACTTGAGATCAACTTGGGTGATTTATGATTCTGAACGCTGCGTACACACACACACACACACACACACACACACACACACACACAGATTCTCGTCCTCCTGTGTCCACTCTGCCACCCACACAGTCTCACTTAATAATGATTAATCTCATAAAAAGTGCAGCCGTGCTGAATAATGGATGCTTGTCTCCGTTCCTGCAGTTTAAATATATACATATAACCGCATGAATAATTAACACCTTCATTTCACAGCTGTCTCTTAAACACAGGATGGAGAAGAGAGAGAGAGAGACTTGGTTCACCATTGTTCTTCCTCTCCGCCTCTGCGAGGCCAGCAGGGTACGTAACGGCATCTCAACAAAATGCAGGCGGACACGTCGTTTTTCACAGCCGCCGTCCTCGCTCAGCTTCCCAGCTCGCACGCACCAACATCTATCAATACCTGACGACTTCTATTTACCTCGTTTGGACTTTCTGAATTCGTTTGAATCTAAATACAATCAGGAGGAGGAGGAGGAGGAGGAGGCGGTGGTCCTCCTCAAATGTCCCCACGACCAGCACTGACACAAATATAACCTTCTTCTTCTTCTTCTTCAGTGCTTCCCACTGCTGTGCATGTGTGTTTGTTATGATTACATTACTTATGATATAACAAGGTCAACAACACAACACACAGCAGCCAGAGGATGTTACTTACTAGTCCAACAGCAGCTGGTTTTATGGACCTAATGTTCAGTTCGTGGTTTCAGAGGTTGAACCGTCAGCCTGATCCCAGCTCGTGTTCATTGGTCGCTCGCTCATAGCACTCAGCTCAGCGTCAGTGACAGAGAACCTCACTGAGCAGAGCTAACGTTGCTGAGGGTTATCTAAGACATTGAGGCTGATATCAAAGTGATCCAAACACGAGCAGTCAACACAATAATATGTACACAGCTAACTGAAAAGTGTAATTTAAGGCTTAAAGAGCGCTCTGAGGTGATAAGGTTGGATGCAAAGTTGACATACGTAGATAAATATAAAACACACGATGTCACGCCATGCACAGCGCTGCTGTTTGAATCATTAGCATCAGAGAGACTGAGATCAGCTGGCATCGCTCCAACGCAGTTTCAGTTTAACTGAAGAAAACATCCAGTGCTTTATGGAGCAAATATTGACAGACATCAGATCATCTGTAAATGCTGTTTACATCACAGCTGGTAGCTGTCAGTCAGGATCAGGCTGAGGTTATCGTGCACACTGCAAACAGTCGATCAGCCCTTCACTGAATCCTGTTTGGTAAGTGAACCAGGCTCATCCTGCCCGTCAGTTTGTCTCACCCCCCCAAGGTCACCAGACAGATGACAAAGTGACTAAGCCGGTAACTTGTGACTCGGAGAATAATTGTCTTTGTGTCCACATTAAAGCTGCGTCTCAGTCCTGTCTGTGTTATTTGTGTCGTGGCCCACAGACGGCCTGATGGTCACAGCTATCAACACTAATGCTGCTGAGAACTTTCAATCTGTTCAGTGATCTGCTTAATCCAAATTTAATCTCCACTGTGTTGATCAGCTGAGAGAGTCTGTGACCTCCTGTTGACCCACACTGACCTGTGATCAGCTGAACGGTGTCTCTGTCATTCGTACGTCTGTTCTCACTCTATGTAACTTTGGGCTCCGGGTCGGGAGAAGTACGTAACGCTTTACGGCACTAAGTCACACAGCAGCAACTATTTCACTGATTCTGGTGAAACTGGATCATATTTTATGGAGGAAATGTTTTCTGGTTTTCCCTCTGATGTCCTCCGGCTGCTCCGCCTCAACTCTCTGTGATTTACAGAGTTTATGATGGACAGTGAAGTAAACTGCTGACAGCTGTAGCTGCTGTTAGCTCATGTTAGCTCAGTCTGTTAGCTGCTGTTAGCTCATGTTAGCTCAGTCTGTTAGCTGCTGTTAGCTCATGTTAGCTCAGTCTGTTAGCTGCTGTTAGCTCATGTTAGCTCAGTCTGTTAGCTGCTGTTAGCTCATGTTAGCTCAGTCTGTTAGCTGCTGTTAGCTCATGTTAGCTCAGTCTGTTAGCTGCTGTTAGCTCATGTTAGCTCAGTCTGTTAGCTGCTGTTAGCTCATGTTAGCTCAGTCTGTTAGCTGCTGTTAGCTCATGTTAGCTCAGTCTGTTAGCTCATGTTAGCTCAATCTGTTAGCTGCTGTTAGCTCATGTTAGCTCAGTTTGTTAGCTCATGTTAGCTCAGTTTGTTAGCTGCTGTTAGCTGCTGTTAGCTCAGTCTGTCAGCTCATGTTAAAACAAACCTGTGTAACTGTAATATGTTTTCTTGCTTCTTGCTGTCAGCTGACTCTCAGTCCTTCAGGTTTTCACTGGAAACCTTGAAGCAGCAGATGAACCATCAACAACAGAAGTTCAGTTTGCACATGACGCCGAGCTGCCGCATGAAGTTACAGAAATAATTGAAAAACAGTTTCTGATGCTTTGAGTGGAGCCACGCTGTGAATGTGGGTCACAGTATCAAATAATAACTGACTTCTTCTTTTTCTGCTTTCAGTGGAAAAATTCAAAGAATACAAGGACGGCACATCTCACATCACAGACTGGCAAACAAACACTTGAACTCACAGATGGAGTTCAGCCCATCAACAGTGACCGTGTCCACACCGAGCACCTGGGAGAACACACACACACACACACACACACACACACACACACACACACAGTATCGACGAGCACGACCTTGCTGCCTCCACACTGACGCTGCAGAGACTCGGCCTCCCCCTCAATCTACAGATTAACTGTGTTAAGTGTGTGAGAACATTTCGATCATTCAGAGCAAAAACATATTTTATGCTGTTTGGGAGTGAGCATAACTTTTATTTAATCTGCCTCGTCCAAGTGTAGACAGGCCCCATGAAACCACACATGATGCGTAAAACGGCCAGAATCAATATTTCTGTAATAACTGAACGTCGATTGTCACTGTGGAAATCATGTGACAGCAGATTCCATCCAAACGAGTTGCAAACACTGAATGAAGCTTTGTCATTGTGTGAATATCAGGAAACGCCACAAGCTGCAGTTCCTCTAACGTCCACTTGAGGCTGGCTCCAGAAGTGAGTCAGTCTCCATAAGTCCCCATGTCCAAATGTCCAACTTCACAGCAGAAATAAACATGTTTACAGCCTGGTACAAAAAACAGTTTTGGTCTCTGTAGCTAATTTCCCCGTTCATGACAACTGTACTGAGGGTGAATTTATATACAACTCACCTGTTCAGGTTATATTAAAGTCACATTTACATTATGTAACATTATGTAACTTAAACTGACGTTTAGGACACAAACCCTGAAAGTGTGTATTAGTTTGACCCATCCATCACCTGACACAGACGGTTACTCTGGGTCGACGTGAGTCCAGTGTGTTGCTTAAAGGCAGCATAGCATCTGTATTACATGCAGAGCGGCGCCGTGAAGTAGCGTTGGGTTTTGTTTCAACCTCCAGAGAATCAGCTTCGTTCACCAGTGTAGTAAACATGTCAGAGGTGATGGGCAGCTCCACCAATCAGAGAACTCCTCCAGTAAAACATGTTTCTTAAAACAAAGCTGATATCATACAGAGCGTACTCCGTCCTCTACTTTAGATGGTTACAATCAAACCCTCGATTCAGAACACGAGGCAGATTTCCACTTCCTCTCAGTTGAGCGTTATAGATGGCGACAGATTTGCCAAAGCGTCGGTTCTGGACGGCGAGCACGGGGAGGTGCCAGCTGGTTCTCTGTGGTTCTCTGTAGCTGTTTGGCCCAAAGCTGTGATGGAGCGTTGGTGCTCTGTGGGCGGCAGTTGAAAGAGGAAAAAAGTGTTTCACATCTCATGTAGTCCAAACGTCTCCTCTGACCTCCGAGTGAACCGTAATGTTGGAGTTATCATCAAACGGACCGAGGGTCCGGTTTGGCTCGCGGTGCGTACGGGATGCCAGTCCAATCCCACGATGCTCTCCAACACTTCGAGAATCAACACTGAGGGTTGGATTCAGGGAAGTTTGGGCCTTGTAGAGTGTTTGAGCTCACGCCGAGCAGTCGAAGAACAAAGGCAGCTGATCCTACAGACTGAAACGTGAACGTATGGAGCAACGTCAAGGACCGCAGGAACAACAGGAAGACACGGAGAGAAATGCATTTCAGGAGAGCGAGGTTCTGCTGCCAGAGATCTCCTGCTGATCAAAGCCCGTCTCTGCTCCTGCGATCTCCCTCCATCTCTCAACCCCCTCACATCTTTTTGACAGTATTACCAAATCCCCACGAGTGCCAGCTGGAGAGGCAAATCAAATATTCTGTATAATCTGAGAAAACTTCTCATGAGCTGACATCCAGTCACACAGTTCAGACCCGGGTATGTATCTTCATGGTCATTAGCACAGCCGGTGTGTACAGTATGCAGGTGTAAAGGTGGAAATATATTCAGACTGGAAATCTCTCAAAGCACATGATGTAATGCTGAATCTGTCTGGTTTGCACAAAAAGAGAAACTCGTCTGATCATTGCACTGAAACGATTTCAACATCCTCAAAGAGATTTATGGAGCAACACGCGGCGTCGATGTCGCCAACCAGAGCTGCACCAATGGAAACTATGATGTCATGGACGACGAGTTCAACCATCAACAGACTCAACAACTGAGAACACGACCCGACAAACCAACAGACTCAACAACTGAGAACACGACCCGACAAACAACTCATTCCAATGACCCACATGGATCTGCTGCATTAATAATCCAGCTCAGATCAACACGGAGCGACGACTTTTCAAACTGCACCGGTCCTTCAACTTCACAGTGTGAGGAGTGAACGGAGGAGGAGGAGGAGGAGGAGGAGGACGAGGACGAGGATGAGGACGAGGAGGAGGATGACGAGGAGAAGGACTAGGAGGATGACGAGGAGAAGGACTAGGAGGAGGACGAGGAGGAGGACGAGGAGGAGGACGAGGACCAGGAGAAGGAGGAGGAGGACGAGGAGAAGGAGGAGGAGGAGGAGGATGAACCCGAACGTCAACGTTGAGTAATTTAACTTATTAAAATGATTAAAATATCTCACAACTTAACTTAACTTGCATCTTTTATCCTCACGTTCCATGTTGAGGTCACCTGACCGTGAATCACCTGCACACAGTTTGAAAGATCGACACTAAACGTGTTTACCATCCCACTGAACACGTAACACTCGAACCTGGAAGGACTTGGAGTTATTTCAGTTAAAAACCATTAACAGCAGGTTTCACTGCACAGCTGAAACATGCATGATCAGTTGATGATCTGCAGTTTGAAACGAGGCCTCATCTGCATACAGACGTTTCCTTCCTCCTGAGCCGTGGCCTCCTTTAGATGACGCGTCACTCACTGACAGCAGAGCTCCACCTTAATTATTCTCTTTGCTCAGGAAACATGGCGTTTGTTTGCTGTGAGCACTTTGGGAAAACAGGAACGTGTCATCTCTGACTTTAATTAAGTTCCTGCAGTTCTTCAAGTCTCAGAGGAGGCCACATGAGGTAAATAAAGGAAAACAATCAGACTCAGCTTCCTGTGTTCGTCTCCTCTGTGATCGGTTTCCAGGTGAAGTCTGGGGACGACTTCCTGTGTTTGTGGTTATCCTCCAATCAGTGGACAGACAAAGAGTTTATTTGGTGTTAGTCGCCTCCTGTCCACCAGGGGTCGACCACACAACCCGGTGCAGCGATGCAGATGTTTCTGCTGATGAAGAGTCCATGAAGCATGAACAGATCAGAGGCCTCGTGAAGATCTCAGAGCTGCAGAGGGTGGAGAGCTGCCACGTCCACAGGCAGCACAGAGGTGAAGGTGGTCGAGAGACATAAAGAGGTTTATCTGAGGGGGGAGGATTTTCTATGAGATGTGGGACTTGACCGGGAGCCACTGGAGGTGGATGAGGGTGGAGGGTGGATGTGCCAGGGTTCCCACCGTTGCCAAGCCCTGGTAGCTGAGTTCTGCTCATGCTGGAGCCCGTCCAGGGCGGGATGTGATGAAAGCATGGATGAGAGGCTGCGAGCGATGGCAGGAGTCTGGAGACGCTTTTGAGGCGCTGGAAAACAGATTTGCTGATGGACTTGACGTGAGACCAGAATGGGCAGATGGAGCAGACCTCCATGTGAAGAGAAGACCTCCAACCGATCCAGAGGAGAGTCTGCAGAGCCTCCAGAAACAACAGACACAATCATAGAGCCACGTCCAGGTTTTAGAGTCTGCGAGGACGTCACGGAGACTACGTCCAGGTTTTAGACAGTCTGCTGGGACGTCACAGAGACTACGTCCAGGTTTTAGACAGTCTGCTGGGACGTCACAGAGAATACGTCCAAGTTTTAGACAGTCTGCAGGGGCGTCACGGAGACTACGTCCAGGTTTTAGAGGGTCTGCGGGGACATCATGGAGACTATGTCCAGGTTTTAGACAGTCTGCAGGGGCGTCACGGAGACTACGTCCAGGTTTTAGACAGTCTGCGGGGACGTCACGGAGACTACGTCCAGATTTTAGACAGTCTACGGAGACGTCACGGAGACTACGTCCAGATTTTAGACAGTCTACGGAGACGTCACGGAGACTACGTCCAGGTTTTAGACAGTCTGCGGGGACGTCACGGAGACTACGTCCAGGTTTTAGACAGTCTTTGGGTTGGCCTGGACGTGACATCTGAACAGGTGTGGAGGTGTCTGGATTCACCTGGTGGACCTGGAGGTTCATTCGACCCCCATGGCAGCTTCATGTGGCTCCAGCGTTCTCGTTGCTCTCACAGCCTCCACAGTCTTTGCAGCAGATGTTGGAGCTGCTGCAGGGACTCAGACATGAGAGCATCAGTGGTCAGGTCAGGACTCAAACAGAAGGACGTAGACGTGGACGTCTCCATCCGTCTGAAAGCCTGCAGTGCATTACGTCAACATGCAAATTTTGGGCCATATTTTATCTGAAGACCTCGACCCACTTCCAGCGCCAGGAGATAATTAAATCCACTCCGAAATAAACCCAAAGCTCTGCACGCCCTTGAGGAGGCTCCTGTTAGTTTTTGTAGCTCACAGCTGGAGGAGTCATCTCCAAAGATGGACTAATTAATGATACAAAGCCAACAGAATATTCAAAATAAAGAGCTGAGCGCTGCCCTGTGCACGCAGAAGACTGTAAATGCACTTTTTTTGTAATTCTTTCTGAAAAGCATCATGTTTCATAAAGATCTGTGTGGCCCCTAACCTAATCAGACACTGCCCTCCTATGGTTTAATTGGGTAATCTACATTTTAATGCTCACAACGCCACCAAACCCTCGCTGGTAATTGAATATCAACTTGTTCTCCGGCTCAGTGAGTGACAGTGATGAAGCACAGTGGGTGAGGGTTCGTCCACAGCACTATTACAGTTAGAGGAGGTAACGATCAGCCAGCGAGCAGAAAACTGAACAAAGATGCTGATCTGATCTCGACGTGTTTGCTTCTCTGTTTATCTCACCAGGCGGATTCAACAACGAGACGAGGAAAAAGATGAAGAACTGACAGGAGGAGGAAAAACAAGCAGAGAAACAGACGAAGTGCTGAGGGAGGAAGAAGTTTGGACGATTAATAAGAAACTTCTAAACTTATTCATTCATTACAGCGAACAGAGCCAGAGGCAGCACTGAGGTCCACACACACACTCATTGAATTATTGATCACTGCAGCCCAGCATGGACACACACACACACACACACACACACACACACACACACACACACACACACACACACACACACACACGCTGTATGTAGAGCGTTTAGATGTTTAAAGGTTTTGACGTGACTGTTGTAAAGTTGCAGAAACGTTGGACTGCAGCGTCACAGAGGAGTGAAGCTTTTATTTGAAGCATGCTGAAGACTTTAAAGTTCAGTTTGCGTAACTATGTCCAGCTGTACTCGAGTATTTGTTCTGATTACATTACTTCTGATCAAACAGCCAATCATCATCCAGGTCCCCAGCAGCAGCTGATATCACTGCCTAGTCCAGCAGCAGTCAGCCCAGAACCAGAACCAGAACCTACAGCAGCAGCTGATATCACTGACTAGTCCAGCAGCAGTCAGCCCAGAACCAGAACCAGAACCAGACCCAGCAGCAGCTGATATCACTGCCTAGTCCAGCAGCAGTCAGCCCAGCTCGGCGTCTGTCTTTCAGCCTTTTATTTCACCAAGCTCTCACCAACCACTAAAAGTCAGTCCCACATTTACTCTTGTCCTGCGGCTTCTTGCTCGCTCACTCTCTCCTTTTCTCTTCTTAGCTTCCTCCGTCAGCGTCCTCTTCACTCTCTGCTACACTTGCCAGCTCCTGTTCTGGCACGACACCACTCCTGTTCCCTGTCAACATTCCCCAACACCTGAAAACTTCTTCTTCTTAGTGGTCCAAAACTCCAGTGGCACAAACACTAACACTGCCCCGGTGCTCTGAGCTCACAGTCCGGGCGGCCCGGCTAACAGATATACATAATATGATATATATATACATACATACATACATATTCTAGTTATATCTTAATATATCTAATATTATATTATATATATAGCATCATATTTGAGTCTGTATTTCTCCCTGCAGACAAACTCCTCGCTTCTCTCTGATTGAGATGTCAGACACATCAACAGCTGCATGATCAGAGACGAACGAGGGAGGTTAAAAATGAATGGAAGACCAAGAGACGAGAGAGGAGACACAAGTTCAAATCAATGAGTGGAGGAGGAGAAGGAGGAGGAGGAGGAGGAGGAGGTGGAGGGTCTGCAGGAGTCCACAGCACCAACAAGCAAAGAGGGAGTCTGAAAACACACAGAGAGATACAGAGAATGATGAAGTGTCCTCTGCACAGAGAGGAGACAAAGAAAAGTGCAGCAGCAGCAGCCCCTGCAGGCCGGACACGGAACTGCAGCTGAACTGTGTGTGTGTGTGTGTGTGTGTGTGTGTGTGTGTGTGTGTGTGTGTGTGTGTGTGTGTGTGTGTTTATTGACGTTTAAACACATGCATGATGTTTAAAGAAATAAATTAAAAAAGAAAATCAATCAGACATGGATCAGGTTTAGTGTAACGAGACCTGAGGCCACATGCTGGGACCCGAGGCTGCAGCCGACCAGCTCTGATCATTAAAACATTCATGTTCGTCACTGCAGCACAAACAAACGTGTTGAGATGTTTTATTATTCTACAGAAACATGTTTTTATGTTATCGGACAAATCAGCCGGTCAGCTGTGCATGAACTCTAAATCCAGCTCAGACAGCGGGGGTGTTTGTCACATCTTCCTCCGTAGAGGGCGCTGTTTGAATTTCTGCAACCGTCTCTGAGAGTCCTGATCGTCTCAGCACACCTGAGGCTGAATGAAGCCTGGTTGCTGTTTTTTGTACCAGGCTGTAAACATGTTTATCTCTGCTGTGAAGTTGGACATTTGGACATGGGGACTTATGGAGACTGACTCACTTCTGGAGCCAGCCTCAAGTGGACGTTAGAGGAACTGCAGTTTTATATACAGCTGAGGTGGAAGTAACTGAATCTTTGAGTACTTGTACTCTCCTCTGTACGCCACACACACACACACACACACACACACACACAATGAACCACGTGTGTGTGTGTGTGTGTTTTTTTATAATTCATGTTTCAAACTTCACGTTAGAGCTGAAACTGATGAGGAGTGTAAACACAGCGAGGAGGCAGATCTGTATTCAGTACAGGTATCCAAGTACTGTGTGTGTGTGTGTATGTGTGTGTGTGTGTGTGTGTGTGACTGTCCCCGGGGTGTTGCGTGGCCGTGCTGTGAGGACGGGATCTTTTATCTTGGCTGACGTCCCAATCAATCAGCCAGACACTGATGGAGACCCAGGGTGCCCACACACTCCTCTCTCTCAAACACACACACACACACACACACACACACACACACACACACACACACACACACACACACACACACACACACACACCAAGCTCTTAACCCCTTCCTATCAGTCCTTTGTTGAACAGCAGCCTTTTTGTTCACACAGTCAAGGGGAAGGTCTTCATCAAGTCCTGGTTGTGTGTCTGTGGTCTCACACTTAACACACACTCACTCACACACACACACACACACACACACACACACACACACACACACAGCTAAGTGTGTTGCCAGCTCTGTGGGACACTCGTGTCTGATGAGGTGAATCCAGGTAGAATCTGTAGAAAGGTCACGTCAGCTGAATAAACTGAATCAGTTTGAATCATGTGACGTCGCCTGGATCAAGACGAGGACGTTAAACATTCTGCAGCTTCTTTAACTTCTGATCTGATTTCAGCAATAACACGTCCACACGCTTGTTGTAGTAACACTAATGGCCACTAGATGGAGGCAGTATTACGATATTTTGACTAATTTCACTTCTTAAATGGAAACTTTTTTTCTGCGTCTCAGTGACTGATGAGGACGAAACGTCCAACATCTCCTGACGTCTCCACCTCTAACTGTGATTTAAAGATTTATCTGGATCAAACCAGAGCCGGAGAGAAAAAAACTAAAAGTTTAGTTTTATTTAGTTTCTGTCGAGTTTGAATGAAGCGTCTCGATGTTACGATGTGAAATGTTTCAGTCAGCGGCGTCCGTGAACACAGAACGCTCTCACGCAACACTGGACCCATTTCAGAACGTCCTCATTAGTCGAGTTGACATAAAACAGGAAAATAATTATTGTAATTATTGTTTTTATTGCTGGAACTCAAAGAAACATGATCTGCCTTTATCTTTACTGACCTCTTTATGTTCTCTGCTGTGCTTTATTTTATTGGAAAGCACTTTGTAAGTGTGTAGAAATAAAGTTCATTATTATCAGTTCCTCGTTAATAAACTAAGTAAAGGTGATTTCATTCTAAACTGCCTCCATCAGATTATCCTGAACAAATAATTTGATTATTTATTAAATATTGAACACAAAGATTAAAAAGGCTTCATGACGATGACGCCGTGTGTCCTCAGGTGACTCCTCGGCGTCTCCTCGGCGTCTCCTCGCGTCTCCTCGCGTCCTTTCCTTCTCAGATTGATCGCTCCGAGCTGAAGCGCTCGCTCGGCTTCCACAGCGATCCGTCTCTGTTCCTCCCAACAATGGCAGCTATTTCATGTGCTATTAGTCTCATAGGCGTCGTCATCTCGGGTGCGGCGGGGTAGACGTTACAGTAGCCATACATCAGCCCCAACAGGCCTCATTAAGTACCTGGCACCTGCTACCTACAGAGACCAATTAGAACACTGGGAGTAATGGGAGGTAATCTCTCTCTGCCAGGCGGCGGCCAATCACGAGCCAGATTTAATCACTTCAGTCCGCTCGTTAATGCTGATGAGGAAGTTGAAAACAGAAGTTTGTTCTTTGTTCTCCCCTGTGGCCGAGAATGAACGGGTGAGTCTGGGTGAGCTGGGGGAGGTTTTGTTTGGACGTAAACGAGTTTCGAGGCGGACGAGTCGAGTGTGAACTCCTATTGGTTGGACGTCCATTCTGAAGCCAGAAGTGACCATATTTGGACATAATCAGATATTTTTACGCGTTTCTAAGCAGGAAAAATGTCGGCAAACGTTCAGCACATTGATATTAATATTATTTGATCAGCGCGGCCTTGTCTGAGTGATGTCAGTCACATGGCAGCCTCGCCCTGCAGCATTCGCTTTATCGTCTATTGTCCTCTAAATGATCATAATTCATGAAGTGAACGTCATAAACTCACGAGGAAAACGTTTACCGAGCAAATAAATCAGCTGATTTCTCTGTAAGACTCGAAGCAATCTGACCTGAGTGCTGCTGGGCAGAAATCTTATATTGATTCATGTCCCGTCACCTGACTTCATCCATTCCTGCATGTTGAAGACATTAAGTGCAGAACTTCAGGGAGAAGTTTTTGCCCGTCAGAGCAGCAGGCTTTTGTTTTCATTTTTTGGACTGTTCGGGTCAGAACAATGGACATCCGTGGTTTTAAAGAAGGCCGGACTGAACTGAAACACACAGCGGAGAAACATGAAAATCCATGAAACACCTTCATGTTCGTCTGAGTGTTTGGAAATATCTCTGCAATAATCTGCTCACCTGCTCATGCATGAACTCATTTACATACTGACACACCCCACAGCTGCCGTTAGCTCAGTTTGTTAGCCGGGCTGCTCGGACTGTGAGCTCAGAGCGCCGGGGGAGTGTTAGAGTTTGGACCGCTGGGAAGAAGAAGAGGAGGAGACAGTGTCGTGTCAGAACTGGAGATGTAACCAGGCTGAGCAGCTTCTATGGACATGATGGCAGAGGAGAAGAGAGTGAAGAGGACGCTGACGGAGGAAGCTAAGAAGAGAAAAGAGTAAATGTGGGACTGACTGTTGGAGCAGCAGATGGTTAAAGGTCTGATTTTGAATCCACAGACTAGTTAACGTGGATGACCAGCGTGTCGTGTCGTGGTGGTTTTCAGGTCGCGGTCGTTCTTTCTCAGTCTGACGGCTTCACTTTCTTAGTTTGACTGATGGCATGTGGCCGGGCCCAAACACAGGAAGTCCATATATTTGGGTCTCGTTTTCCCCGTCCGCCCTTCTCACTCCCTCGATGCTTCCTCCCTCCTCCCCCCTCCTCTCCTCTCCTCTCTCCTCTCCAGCCTGGAATGAATTTGCCCGGTCATGTAGAGCCGTGTCAGAGCGAGGCGAAGCCGGCAATTCATCACCCTGCCTGCCTGCCTGTCACTGCTCCTGCACGGCTTTTTTCCTCATGTATGTGTGTAGGACGGCTGTTCGCCTGCTGTCAGAGCTCCGCACCACCACCATGTGTACCTCCATCCCCCCAGGACCCCCAGTGCAGACGGAGAGAGGCCCTTCACTCTCCTCCTCTGCTCTGACAGCTCCCCGCGGACTCCTGGATGGATGGAAGGGATGGAGACTGGGGGGGGAGAGGGACCCAATTATCCCAGAATGCAGCGGTAGGTGGTGTTTAAATCAGGCGGTGCGACCTCTGACCTCAGCGGTCCATTGGTGGGAGAGTGAGGCACTTTAGTGAGAAGCTGTACAGGCGTTGAGGAAAGCTAATGGAGCTCCATCTTTACCGTCATTTCTTCCTGGAGGCCCGGCGGCCCGGCACAGATTAACCATTACCCCCTCCGTAAGTGCACGGCGAGCCGCGCTGAAGCTCTCTGAAGACCATTAAGACGCCTGAAGTCTCCCGCAGAGACGGCGCTCGCACACACACAGCAGCTGATCGGCCCATTTGAAGCCCCATTAGGAGGCTCGGTGTCTCACAGCTTCACTGAGGAGACAGAGACACTTTACTGATAACACGCAGAACTGCAGAGAAGACGAGTTTACTCAGAATTTACGGCCACTTTCCCGCTCGCTCTCTGGAAGGACATCAGGACGAGATGAGGACAAATGACCGAGAATCAGATGCTGACATGAACCTGGCATGAGTCCACTGTGCAAAATATGTCTGTCTCTAAGTTTTATTATTTAACTACTTAAATAAAATAAAAGTTTGACTTTAAAACTGATCTAACGTTCCATCAGACAGATCGAACGTCTCAGTGAGACACGAGGTCAAAGGTCAAACAGCTGCTCTGTTTTATTTTAGTTTATTTTATCACTCTTTGAATTTCAGCTTCACGAGTTTGACTAACAAAGATTATAAATGTTTCTTTTCTGAAGCAGCTCTGGACGGTTCATGTTCTGTGGAGGAAAGTTTCAGAATGTTTCAGAATGTTTCAGACTCCTGACAGTCGTTGGCAGTGAAGCACAAACAAGGAGCTCGATTTGTGTTAAGAACCTGAGAATCTTTAAACTCGACCATGCTGTAAAAAACAGTCTCCACATTATTCAGCACCTGTTGGTACAATATGTTAAATTTGGGCAAAACGAGAGCAGCATCTGAGTCTGACTTCAGTCTGTGCTGCAAGAAGTTCAGAGAGACCTCCTCTAGTAAAAGAAACGCTAAGATAAAAAAAAGATAAAACTCTGAATTTTTTTGAAAAGCACTTTGCTAAAACTGAATTTGGAGCAGAAAGTCTCCGTGACCCGCTCAGTCCTCCACACGGTCCCACTGTTGTTAACCGATGATGGTTACGTGACACTTGAACTCGGTGACTTTGTAACTTTCCACAGCGTGTTGTAGCTCGTGTGTTCGGAAACTTTACGATGAATTTCTACAGTAAATATCTGAAATGTTTTTGTGTCGTGACGTGTTCGTGGATTATTATTTATCACGTGACGACCAAAATAATGAAATAAAGTGAGCTGCTGTTTTTTATCAGCAGCCTGAGGCGTGTTATGATTTATGATTGGACCTGATGTTCAGGCTTAATGTGAACAGCATGATGTCGTATATTTATGATGTGATGATGAAACAAACAGCGACACTGAAACGTTCATAAAAAAAACTTTATTATTGTTGTAAGGTAAGATCGACAACAACATGCTTTACCACGATAAAAAATAAAAAGATATTGCACTGGTTTTACTCTAGCAATGTTTGATTTCTCTCTAACATCTTCCTCGAGCAGCTCAACCTTCCTCCTCCTCCTCTTCGTCACTCTTTAAAGACAAACAGCGCCCCCGTCTGGAGGGCCCGAACGAGCAGCACGCCAGAACGTTCAGCCTCACGTGACGTGTTCGTTAGTGGTCATAAGGCTTCGCCGCGGACCTCGTCATACCCAAAGTCACGTGTGTGGATCGTCTATGTGCCTCACGGACAGAGCTCAGAGTCAGAGGCGTACGGGAGCTCGGCGGGGACAAAACTCGAGATCTGAAACCAGGCGAGGACAGAAACGTGTCCTGACGTTACCTGGCTTCAACACGAAGGACGTCGAACACGTGAGAAGAATCAGCGAGCGCTGTGTCGCCTCACACCCCGACTTTCAGACTGATTACAGTTCCTAATGAGCGGTGTGTGTGTGTGTGTGTGTATGTGTGTGTGTGTGTGTGTGTGTGTGTGCGTGCCTCGGCCACAGAGCAGCAGCAGAAGTGGTGCATGATGGGTAAACACAGGCTGGAGGGCGAACAAACTGCCAACACAGAAGAACTGCTGACCCGACTGAGCGAGCGGACCGGGACGGGACGGAGGAGCCTGAGGGAGCCGGGTGTGTTTGTGTTGGCCGAGCTGACCCTGTGTGTGTGTGTGTGTGTGTGTGTGTGTGTGTGTGTGTGTGTGTGTGTGTGTGTGTGGTCTGAGATTAATGACTCCACCAGGGAAGCTGACACTCGCTTCACTCTCCAGCAGATGGCTGGACCATCATTTTTACACTGGGGAGAAGGTGTGTGTGTGAGAGTGTGTGTTTATACACACACTCTCACACACACATTAGAAAGTGGCACCGTTAGATTCGATGGCACTTGTATTGATCTATGTGTGTGTGTGTGTGTGTGTGTGTGTGTGTGTGTGAGGCAGCTGTAGCACTAACGGGACGACGAGCAGATGGATCAGAGCTGAACGAGACTAAAGATCCAAACTTTAAATTTCAGGATTTAATGAACTCGTCTGTCACGAATCTTTAATCAGATCGGAGACGGACTGATCCAAATGTTTGGATCCAGATGTTTGATCGACTTCAGACAATATTTGAGTTTCTAGATCTTTGGTATGAAATCCTGATTCTGTGAGTTTGAAATCTCTTGAATCTCTTTTGTTGACTCAGTTTCAGGTCTGAGAACATTTTAGTGAATCCAGGACAGACACGCGATCCGTCAGAGACCGTCAGAGAACTTCTGAAACTTGCTCATGACTCTGTCCGTGCTCGCTCAGATCAGACTGATCAGCTCAGGATGTTTCTTTATTTACCTCTTCTGTCTCTGAGCTGTCATTTTCCCGGTGACGCCGCGCTGTGTGTATGCTAAACATCCAATGTGGTCACTTAATCGACTAAACTAAATCTGTTCAAGTCCGACGCAGCCGCAGACAGAAGCAGCTTTAAACTCCGTCCCACAGAAACTTTTCAACACGTCTGCACACGAGAGCGGAAATGATTCTGGCGTACGTGTCTTCATC
Organism: Larimichthys crocea; assembly: GCF_000972845.2. Lineage (NCBI taxonomy): Eukaryota > Metazoa > Chordata > Actinopteri > Sciaenidae > Larimichthys > Larimichthys crocea. The sequence continues at coordinate 7,796,032 of NC_040027.1, read as the reverse complement.
AGCTAAAACACGAACACGCAGCACATCGTGACGAGGAGTCGCCTGAACACGAGAGGAGGTCTGACTGCTGCAGGCGACCAGTTCCATCGGCAAAGAAACAAAGAGACATGTAAACATAACACAGATTGCCACAGTCAGCGTCAGTGTCCTTTAAACTGAGATCAGTGAAGACACGAACACTGAAGGAGGTTTAGTTCACCTTAAAGTCACGACAGGACCTCACACACACACACACACACACACACACACACACACACACACACACGCGCACACACACACACACACGCCGTGCGCTCATGTAAGTCAAATCTGAAATGTGACGCTAAAAAAAACGTGAAACAAACCAAAAGAAAACGTTTAAAACAGAGAGTACAGTAGGAATCAGAGACGTGACGAGAACGTCCAGAAAACCAAACAAACGTCAGGCTGACTGAAGAGGTCAGAGGTCGAACGTCTCGGCCGGCTTCTCCTCTTAGTGACACACACACACACACACACACACACACACACACACACACACACACACACTGGGTATAAAACTGATGCACAACAGAACTTTAAATATTCTTATATATACACACAGATAACCATGCACAGATAAACACACACTCTCTCCCTCACACACACACACACACACACACACACACACACACACACAAAGTAAAGTGTGATAACTTTACAGGATTAGATGAAACAAACAAACACAGCACGTTGGTCCAGATACCAAAAATAAAACGAGAGGCCGAGCGTGGGGCTGCGAATAAAGAGCCGGCGGTCCGACAGTCGGTCTGAGCGCGCTCAGTTTGGATTGAGATGAAGCCGATAACGTCGGGTACGTCTTCAAATGTGAGTTTGGGATAAAGAGCGTCTGAATCAGTCTGACCATAAAGTATCTCCGCTCACATCGTGAGTTACATCTCTCCTGATAGTTTGCCTGAAACTTTGGAAGGTTCCATAAACTGAGGAGTTGATGTCGGTGCAGGCGTGTGAACAGAGTGCAGACTCTGTAAATCAGCACAAACTAATCTAATCCGGCTCCGACATTCCCGGGAATCTCTTTAAACCGCTGAGTCGTGCCTGGAGTCGGCGCTCGGGGGAAAACATCCACCCGTCCTGCAGACCTGCAGTGTCGGATCACCAGGGACTTCAGCGAGAGCAGAATTTAATTTGGCCCGGTTATCTGGCTGCTGAGCGCACGTTGACGGTGCAGATTCAGCCCCATTACGAACACGTAATGCATTTAAACAGGCTGCTAAACAGACGCCGCTGCACTTTCCTGCTGAGGTACTTTCTTTCTCCGGTCACGGGTGGCGACGCTGTTGGCGAAGGCGCGTCCTAAATCTGCTGGAGGAATGCGCCTGTAGACTCTGCCACCAAACGTCGAGGTGAAGTGATGAGGCGGCACGAGAAGTTCTCGAGCGAGACGCGTGTTTTTAAAAAGGTCCGGACCGCCGAGCTCTTTATTTTCAGCCCCGAAGAGAAAGAAAGCGGAACCGAAGAGTCGGGACACTAAAAGAACTCACAAGAACATGAGCAGCTCAGAACAGCTGGAATGAAACATCTGTCTCGCTCTGACCGCTCTGTCAAAACTCTCTGATTAGTGCGAAGTTACTAACATGCAGTTTGTGAGTGAAACCCAAAGCCAGCACTGAGTGGTGTGATCAGTTTGTTTCTGCTGCTACGTCTTCTTGCTGGTTGTTTTGTCTTGTTGCGAGGAGGCGGACACGGCGTTGGTGCTGGCGGTGGTGGAGGCGGCGGCGGCAGTTGTCGTCTGGGGTCCGGACCTCTTGCGTTGTGGCTCAGATGTTGCAGAGGAGCTGGCGGTCGTGTTGAGGGCAGGCTGAGCGGTAGATGGACCGGGTCGGTGTGCAGGTGCAGACGTGGCAGCGGACCCTGACGTGGATCTTTCTGGGACGTCTTTGCAGGATGGCGGTGGCGGCAGAGCTGCACAGTCTTTCTGCGTCGAGGGTTTGGCCGAAGCAACAGTTTTCTGTCGGGTGGTGGACTCCATCAGGTGAGGTGACGGAGGGGTCGGGAGCTGTTTAGAAGCAAATGAAAGGGGGTCAGGTGTTGGGACCTCTGGGGTGCCACCTCTGGATGGCTTCTGGTCCTTCTGGCTCTTGTCTACAGAGGTGCCAAGCTTGACTGGGCCAAGGACACTTTTAGCAACTGTTGCAAGCTGGGACACGACTTTGTCCATGCCACTCTCAAGAGACGGAACTGGGGAGGTGGAGCTGGAGCTCGATCCAGAGGTGGAGGATGACGACCCGGCGGCAGCAGCTGCAGCACAAAGTCTCCGGTTGTCGGCCTCCTTCTTCTCCTTGGGGATGCCGGGAGAGGAGCAGGAGGAGCGGGGCGTCTCTGGGCTGTCAGAGGTTCGGCAGTCTGTGGTAGTGGTTGTGGTTCTGGACTCTGTGGTAGTGATCGTGGTTGAAGGGACTGTGGTTTTAGGGATGTCCAGGGTTCGGACCTCTGCCCTGGGCTCTGATGGTGCGGTCTTCCCCCTGAGAGTCTTTGAGTCTTGTGGCGGACTCGGCTTGAGGAAAGTGTCCTTGCTGACTGAGATGAATGCACTGCCTGGGGTGGAGAAGGGAAGGGGGCCCTGAGTGGGTTTGGTGGTACTGCTCGGCCCCAGAATCTTCCTGTCTTGTCTTGTGCTGTCTTCTGCGGCGGAGGACGACCTTGCGTCTTTTACTCCCTGAGCAGAGGCGCTCTGTCCGGGCTTCGCCTCTGTGACGGAGGCGAGGGTGTGCGAGGGAGCGGGCCGGCCAGCCTGCGAGGGTCCCGTGTGGGAGAACGTGGCATGAGGGGTGCAGGGGGAGAGGCAGAGGGACGGCAGGGTGCCTCCGGGGCCCGTTCTCACAGTGGTGGGCCTCAGCAGGGGAGGAGGGGTGAAGGTCGGCCCCCTGCGTCCGTCCTGGCTGTCCTCTGAGCCCTCGTCCGTCTCGTCCTCGGACGAATCGACCTCGTGGATGGCGTCTTGTTTCTGCAGCGATTCCCTCCGCTCGGCCCGGTCCTGACGGATGGCGGACAGTTTGTCCTTCAGCTTGCTCTTCCCGGGGGCCAGGCCCAGCGAGCCGGACACGGCGCCAAGGCCGCCGTCCCCTTCCTGACGCCCCAACTTCCTGGATGAGGAGGAGTGTTTCTGCAGGCTGCCCTTCTCCACGCCGCGGCCCGCTGAGGACAGCAGACCCTCGCTGGCCGACTCCTGAAAGTGAATAAAGACATGCCAATGACATATTTCTTAAAGGGACAGCGCAGGGAGCTTTACTTTACTTCACACTGATAATATGTTTGTTTTGGAACGTTCTGTCAACGCTACAGAAACATTTCTAACTGTTAAGGTTGTCTGCTCGATGAACTCGTACCTGCAGACTCTGTAGACTCGGCTCTCTCTGCAGAATCTCCTTCTTAAACTCGGAGTGTGAGATGTCCAGGCTGTGTTTGCGGCTCCCCACAGACGCTCCCACCGCCAGCTTCTTCTCCCCCACCGCAGCCACCCCGGCGGGAGACGAGGGGGAGCTAGAGAGGGAGGAGGCCAGTTTCTCGGCCGACTGCACCCTCTTGAGGAGCGGAGAGCGCGGAGGCTCGGCGCTCTTAGGCCGGGATATCTGCCTCACCAGAGGAGGGGAGGAGTGGAGCTTCACCGGGAACGACTGACCCACCGCGGCGTGTCCCAGAGCGTGGCTGGGCAGCGGGGAGGGCGAGCGCTGAGGCGAGCTGCTCTGAGGTGTGGGCGAGGGTGTGCGAGCCAGAGGGGAGAGGGGGATGTTGCCGGCAGATTTGCGTCGGGGCGAGCGGTACTGGCGCTGGAGCTTCGGGGCGAGGCCGTGCAGGGAACTGGGCCGGATGTGGCCGGAGCTCGCTGGGGAGTTTGGGACGCTGGAGCTGGGAGAGCTGCTCTGAGACGAGTTTCCACCAACTGAGGGGGGAGAGAGGGAGGACATTAATAATACATCATGTCCTCTGAACGTCATGATCACAACACAGGTGAGTGTTTGTGTCTCACCTGAGTGGGTGGAGTCCGGCGTGGACCTGTAGCCCTGCGTCGGGCTCCGCGGTGACAGGTTGTGCGTGGGTGACCCGGGGCCGCTCTCGCCTGAAGACAGGGAGCGGTTCAGGGAGGACAGACTGCGGCTGGTGTGGAGGAGAGACGCCTGCTTGGTGATCTTCCTGAACAGAGACGTCCTCTTCTTACTGCGAGACAAAACACACGACGACAGTGAGCGTTCACGTTAAACACACACACACACACACAGTTTGATGTCACACAGGTGTGTCCCACCTGTCCTGTCCCTCCTTGGTCTTGGTCTTCTTGTTGCGTCTCGCCATCTTGGATTTGTGACCCGTCTTTCGGGCGGGGCCGACTTTGATGGACGTGTTTTCAAACGGCGTGGCAGAGATGGAAACTTTGGCACCGCTCTGAGGACGACAGGTGAGAGATGTAGTGGATTTGAATGTTTTTCTCGAGGTCAGAGGTCATGGGAGCTCTTTGTCCTCTTAATTAACCAAACCTTTGGACAAACTGACATGAATCGAGCTCTAAAACTGTGATCTGAGCCGAGGTTGTTGGCTTCTGTCGGAGTGGAAGAGGTTAAACCATTTGTGTGTGTGTGTTCTGTACCTTCAGGATCAGCTCCACCACCTCTGTGTGAACCAGCCCGTGAACCGGCTCTCCGTTGACGTGGGTGATCAGGTCTCCCTCTCTGAGCCCCGCCTCGTGGGCCGGACCGCCCTCCTCCACGTGCTGAAGGCGAGCAGAGAGGAAGAAGAAGAGATGAAGATGTGTTCAAACCTTTCAGGCTCTTCTGTTGTTGTTTACTGCCATCTTCTGTCAACAACAAGAAGCTCACTGCAGCTACACCAACATCCATCTGATCTGAACACCGGTGTTATGGAAACGTTTGTGACTCTTCTCCGAGGCGCTTCCTGTCTAAACTAATTAAATGATCTTGGTGATGTTGAACTCACCCACACCATGTGGTGCACAGTGTAGATGTCAGAGTCTCCCATGTACACTCGGATGGCCCTCAGGGTGAAGCCGTACTTCTTGCCCGCTCGGTGGATCACGATGGCGGGCTTGACGTTGCTCACGGCCGGGGACAGGTCGCGGCTCGGGGAGGAGTCCCGTGACGATGGATTGGACGAGAGTGAGTGAGGCGACATCGGGCTGGCCAATGGAGACGCTCCGTGGTGGTCTGAGAACACGGATATGAAATGTTACCTCATCATGTTAAACTTTCGTTCAGCAGAAGTTTCTCCGGGTCGAGCTCGCTGACCTGCAGGGATCATCAGCGACAGCGTGGTGGCGGACGCAGACTTGATGACCTTGTTGAGCGGCCTGGAGCTCGGCGTCGCCGCGTGTTTGTCTGTGTCTCCGGACAGCAGCCGATGGCGAGCCCTGCGAGCCGCCAGGTCGCTGATGGCTCTCGGAGTCAATGGAGAGTCGCTGTCTGCCGCGACTTTAGCCGCTCCGCTGGCGCCGCCGTTACTGCCGTTACCTCTGGACCCACGGTCGGACACGTCACCTGAACTACCGGCTGCAGGGTCGATAAAACAGAAGACAGATGTAACAGCTAGAACCCAGATTAAAAAGACGAGACAGCTCTGCGTGTGTTTGTACTGACGTGTCAGCGTCGCCCTGCTCAGCTGGCTGGAGGTGGAGCTCGGTGTGGTGGGAGACTCGTCAAGCTTCAGCTCTCTCTCCACTGGGAGCTCTGGGATGGCGAGAGGCAGCTCGTCACTCCGTGGACCCCTCACCGCACTCGGACCCAACAGGCTGGGACTCTTACGACTTCCTGCCGCACCTGAGAGGACGACGACACAGAGTCAGTGTCCAAGTTACAGGAAATCAAAGAGTTTCCTCCTGACAGTGAACTTCAGGGTTTTACCTTGACCTCCCTCTTCCTCCGAGGAGATGGCAAAGCGAGGCATCTCGATGATGGCTGAACAGCAGCGCCTCCGGACCGTCAGCGGTGGACTGGAGTCGCTCTCCGTGTGAGATGACTCGGACACAGAAAGACGCTTCCGCAGGCTGAAGGAAGTGAAGTTAGAGAGGAGGTGAGAAACATGAACGACACATCAAACATCAGGAGACTCAGCCTGAGCTACGGAGGAGAAGAACTCACATCTCTGGAGATCCCACGAGCCAGGACCGATCTCTGGACTTGAGCCCGCTCAGGCTGTCGATTCGATCTCCTCCCTCCTCACTGAGGCTGCGTTTGGTGGGTGGAGGAGTCCTCTTCTCCTCGTGCAGAGACAGACGCTCCATGCTGCTGTACACCTGCACGCCATGAGTCATACGGGAGGAAACATTTCAGGTTTTAGTGAATCCAGACGAGATCCACCTGAAGCCTTCACAGAAATCTGTGGATGCGTCGGTGTACCTTGCTGAAACGAGGCGAGCAGGAGGAGAACTGTCGGATCTCCACGTGTTCTTCGTCATTGGTGTCGTCTTCTTCTTCTGAGTCTATGTGGTGGTACCGGTCAGAGCGAGCTGACACACACACACACACACACACACACACAGTCATTAGGTTGTATGTTGACGACTGTCAGAGAGACAGATTTGGATCAGCAGTCGGAGACTCACTGTCAAAGTAGCTGGTGTCGTCTTCAGACTCCAGTTGGGGAATGAACTCGGCCTTCTGCCTCAGCAGGCTGTTCCAGTCCAGCTCTGTGAAGAACGAGTGCTGCTTCACCTCAAAGGCACTTCCTGTGGAGACGAAGGCGGAGAGGGTGGAGAACAGCGGGGGTGAGAAGAGAAGGAACCGAGAGGAACTACGGTGTCAGATTTAACCAGCTAACGTACAAACTGACACACACAAGGACGAAAACTCTTCAGCAAGTACAACTGCATTCTTAAAAACCTCGTCCCTGTCTCTGGTCTGTGTCTCGCATGTCTTTCGTCTGTCTCTCTGTCTGTTACCTGTGCCCAGTCTCTCCAGAGGATTTTGTCTCAGCAGTTTGGAGATCAGGTCTTGAGCCTCCTGGGGCAGAGCTTCATCCTCCTCCGGCCACATGATCTCATCTAACACAACAAAACACACCAGCACAGCGTGAGCACACACACTTTGTTTGTTCGGATATTTGATTTGAATAACAGGAGTCAAACATTCACTGTCTCTCTTCAGATTTGAACATTTCTACAAGAGACAGCTTCAAAAAGACGGAGACACATCTCATATTTACAGACTGTAAGAACACGTTCATGACAAAAACAAAACAGGAGCTGAGAGACACGAAGAGATGAAACTTGTCGTTTTATGTTATTGACGAAAGAATCTTTAAAGATATCTACTGAAGTATTTGTGTCGTCACTAGCTGCGAGTAGCTGACACAGTTTGTGTTACTGTTCTTGTGCGACACGCTGACAAACAGATAAAAACACTGACAGCACAGCGAGCCACAGCCTTCAGGTCTTCATCAGCACAGAGTCATAAAAGAGACATGCAGGGATCGATACGAGTTTATGATCATTGACTCGACCTTTCATCAAAGGAGAGGAATCACAACTGAGTCAACGTCTCTGTGTGTCCACGTCCGAGTGCTGCTCTCTTCAAGTTCACCCAGAACAACATGAATGTATTCTGTAACTTCAGTCTTCATACTTTAGTCTGCCGCGTGTCATGAAAACAAACGAGGATTTCAGAACTGATATAAACTTCTGTGAAAATCATGGAAGCACAGAGCTGCTTCCTGTGTGCAGATGTATGTGTGTACTTTTAAAATACAGCAGCAGTTTGGGGTGCGTTCACCTTCGTTAAATAACAAATTAGTGGTTTAGATCTGTGCTGGCCGACCGTTTTGACATGGACTGGTCTGGGTCATCATGCTCGATTGTTGGAGTCGACCTCTCCTGACTCTCTGACTGCAGAGTGATGTTTTATGGAGTGAACATGCAGTTCATATGAAACTGCCACGCAGCTGATATAACCGCTTTGTCTCTGGCCCTGATGTCTCACGCTGTGATCTGTCAGAGCTGCCACTCACCACTGATCACCTGACCGAACAGTTCCTCCGGTGTGTCTCCGAAGAACGGGGCGCAGCCCACCAAGAACTCATACAGGATGACTCCCATCGCCCACCAGTCCACCGGCTTCCCGTAGCCCTGACGCAGAATCACCTCGGGGGCGATGTACTCCGGAGTGCCGCACACCTGGAGAGTCGTCAGAAGATCAGCTTCGAACACGAAACAACGACACTTCTTAATGATAAGATATGATCGAGGCACACAGAGAGCGCGTACCTGTTTGTCGAGGAACTCTCTCGTGTCTTTCTCGATGTGTCCTTCATACAAGTTTGTGGTCAGACTCATCAAACCAATCTTTGAGAGGCCGAAGTCTGTCAGCTTAATGTGTCCCATGGACGTGATGAGAAGACTGCAGGACAGAATATCAAATTATGTTTCAGTAGAACCGTCAAACACCGAGTATCTGTGTACACGTGATAAAATGTGTTTGTCTTACTTGTCAGGTTTCAGGTCTCTGTGCACGATGCCGTAGTTGTGCAGATACTCTAACGCGAGGACGGTCTCTGCAAAGTACATACGAGCCATGTCGACCGGCAGAGCTCCGATATTCTTCAGCAGCGTGGCGCAGTCTCCACCTGCAGAGCACCGCCTCCACATTAAACACAACCCCACGAGTACTAATCCGAATAAACTTTAACTCTAATGACGCTCATCTTACCCTCCACGTACTCCATCACCATGCAGAGGTGTCTCCTGGTCTCGAAAGAACAGAACATGGAGACGACGAACGGGTTCTCTGCAAACGTCAGGATGTCTCGCTCCACGAAGGCCTGTTGGATCTGATTCCTCAGGATCAGGTTCTGCTTGTTGATCTTCTTCATGGCGAAACGCTGCCGGGTCTCTTTGTGACGCACCAGAAACACGGCGCTGCACGGGAGGAAGGAAAGAGTCACTTTAATTCAACACTCTCACAGTTTGTGTCTTATTAAAATGAGTGACGTGACTGTCGGCTCACCCGTAGGCTCCGTTACTGATGAGCTTGATGTTCTCGAAGTCTTCCTCTCGAGGTGTTTTGGTTTTAGTCTGCGGTGGAGCTGCAGGGACGGTCGTACCTCGACTCTGAAACACACACACAACGTTCATGATCAATTATATTATATAATGACAGACAACACTTCATTAATCATGCTCATGAATAATGAATTATGTTCTCACATCCACGGAGTCATCAGTCTCCGGGGTTTCTGGGTTCCCGCTGTCATAACTGCTCAGCTGGGCCATTTCTGTACAGAGAGACAAACATCAGTTAAAGAACATGTTCACGTGTTCTCACTGCTCAATAAATGAAATGAAATAAATCGAAAGAAGTCAAATGATTGAAGGACGGCGTTTTACCCTCCAGGGGGTCCCTGGTGAGGCCCAGCTGGCTGATGATGTATCGGGGGATGTCGGACTTGATGCCCTGACCCTCCTTGGCATGGCCCTCTGCTGCTTCCAACAAGTGGTAGAACTCCTCAGGATCAAACTCCTGCAGCAGGACAGGAAGGAAGGAGGGAAGGAAGGAAGGAGGGAAGGAAGGAGGGAAGGAAGGAAGGAAGGAAGGAGGAAAGGAAGGAAGGACAATTTAATAAATGTCAGTTTTGCATCGCGTGTTACTTTTTGATTCAAGTTTATTTTCGTCACTCAGATTTTCAGTGTCATAATACGACTCCATAATTTAACTGAAGTATTTTACATTCACAGACTGACAGAGGAACATCTGAAACATTTACAGATTTCAGCTTCAAGCTGTGAAATGTGGAATAATCCAACAAACAACTCTTCAATTCATTTTCATTTCTGAACGAATCATTTAATTTGAAGCTGTTATTTTTATCGTGACAGGAGGACGGGCTGATGACGTCTTAACAGCTGACTGAATAAAAGGAAAATAAACTTCAGTCAGAGATTTGAAGGTTTTTGATTTTCTGTCTGTGAACCTCCAAGACGACACATAACACCAAGCAGCCCTCTGATTGGATAATAAACTCCTCTGACATACACACTGCACCTCCTCCTGTCCTCCTCACACATGTAAACACCCCCTCTTCTATCCGTGTGCTTCCATTTATAAAACCTGTCCCGTACGCTGTCACAGCTTCAGCTGCGTGTGATTAGTCAAAACCACCGGTGTGAACGTGGAGCAGCCTCGCCTCCTTGCTCCCCTCTCCTTCTCCCTCCCTGTTGCCCCTCCAATTACCCCTCTGTCTTCCTTCCACTTGTTCTTTCCTCAATCAGTCTTCATCTTTTCTCTGCTGCTCCTCGACTCATTTCAGGCTCACATGAGGTCTGATTTGACCCCAGAGGTGTTCGTCTCCGAGCGGAGGATGGAGGAGAGTCTGTAATTCAGACGTGTGTGTTCATGTGTGTGTGTGTGTGTGTGTTCGCATTAGGCCGATTTAAAATTCTCAGAGGAAGTCCATAAATGAATTGCTGTGGTTGACCCATTTGGCACTGGGGAACAGGAAGCTGTAAAGTGTTTATTAAGCATGCGTGGAGTCGAGCTGCACAATATGAAGAAGTCGTTCCAGTTAATGCTGCTCGTGTTTTCACAGCCATCGTTTAAACGGACGCTAATTCACATCACAGCAGCACAGCGACTAAAACGTCAAGAATGCAGTGTGTGACCGAGGAAATCAGAACGCTTTATGGATCAACACGACACGCGATGGAAACATACAAACACGTCTCACATGTTTTCTGTCTGTTAGGAGCTTCCTCTGTATTTTCTTGTCACCTCTGAGTGTGTGTGTGTGTGCCTCTGTATTTTCTTGTCACCTCTGAGTGTGTGTGTGTGTGTTTCTATTTTATAAATAAAATCAGTAGAAAACAGAAACTAATAATCTGCAGTGGAGCTGTGCAGAGATAAAAACATTCTTGGCTGATTTTTATGTTATTGATCTGATTTTTGAACATACACGTCTTTGCTCCTTGACGATAGGTTTGAAAAAACGATTTGTCTTTGAGACAAAACATGAGACGCAAGGGGTAGGATTGATTTTAGACAAAACAAGAACTGTCATCTACAGAAATATCATAAATAAATATTAAATTTGAGTTTGAATGGATTATATTTCATGAGATGATTAAAGTTTGTGTATTATGAACTCCAGCTGATGCTGAAATGCAGCACAGTAGATTTATAAAGTGAGTAAATGTTCATATAACGCACAGACCTCCTGTGATGTTCCCAGTATTTGAGTAAATGTACTTACACTACATTTACTGAATTTCTTGTCTCAGATGATTAAAATGAAGTAAAAAGGAGTCAGGCTCAATAAAACTTTGAACTTCAGCTGCTCAGACGATGATCTCACCAGACACTCCAGAAGCCGCGCCGGCCGGGCGATGATGATCATCAGCTTCTTGACCAGTTGCGTGACGAAGGTTACCTCGACGCTCTCCGAGCGCTCGTGAGCCTGGACAACAGAACAAAGGAGGAACGTTAGAGGAACATTAGAGGAACATTAGAGGAACATGTTTAATGTTTATTTTCAGATGAGAGGGAAGATTTTCATCCGTAAATGAGTTTTTAATGCATCTGCTTCTGTCTGATCCGTCGTAATAAAACCTCTTCATTATTCCTAATTAGATTTTCAATAATTTATGATGTGAAATCTTCTTTGACCTTGAATGTCTGCAGAAAACGTCTCACTCTGTGTTTGTCCTTCACAAACAAAGCAGAACGAGCAGTTTGAGGACGGGCGGAGGACGGAGTCCTTCCTGCGGTGACACCTGAGAGGTAATCTAAATCAGAGCGACCTCCGCCTCGCTCCCGAGATCCACCGTGAAATGTCTGTCAGCGTGGAGACAGAGCAATTTACCCCGAAATCCACTGTAACTGACTGCACACGCGTCTGCAGCAAACACTGATCCCCGGAAAGAAATGAGGTGTGTGTGTGTGTGTGTGTGTGTGGGTGTGTGTGAGCTGGAACAATTACAAACCACGCACAGTCAAACATGTTATATTCTCAGGGGTGTATGTATGTATTTATGAATGTATGTATGTATTTATAATGTGTGTGTGTGTGTGTGACATGCTAACAGAGCTGCTGGTTCATAAACAAAGCTCGGGCAGCTCGTTGCCTCATGGAGCCGCGCTGACAGACGAAGCAGGCCCAGGAGGTCTGGACCCCCCCACCCTGAATTATTTATAACGGTAATGAAACCAGGGGGGGAGGAGGTGGAGGGGGGTGTCTCTGTACTGTATGAGCACGCTAAATATGTATCAGGGTGTGTGTGTGTAAGTGTGTGTGAGGTGACTGTACAGGCCAGTGATCGGTGAATAATGGACAGCCGAGGGACGGACTCCCACCGTGCAGCGGCTAATTAAGCAGTCAGAGAGAGAGTGTGTGTGTGTGTGTGTGTGTGTGTGTGTGTGTGTGTGTAGATAGACTGTATATACAGTCTGCATGTTTAATGTGAAAGAGACTCCCTGGTGGATACACAGTATAGAAAACGTGCCGTAACAGCTCTGTGTACCGTCAGAGACAAAATGTAGATTTATCACAGTATTTGTACTAGTACTATTAAACACTGTGCGTATATATATATACTATATGTGCACTGTGCGTATATATAATACATGTGTACTGTTGTATACTGTGTATACTATTGTACTATTGTTAAAGAGTTTTCCAGGTAAACAAAAGTTATTTTATACACGTCATGTAGTGGAAAAGTGTTTCTTGTTGTTTAATGTGTAATAGTTTTAAATACATATAGTAATATGTAAATAGTCAGAATAAACACGGTCCAAGCAATAAAAATATTTCATGGTTATATTATAAGTTTCTATATTATTATTTGAGATGTATATTCATGGATTTTATTCTGAAAACGACTGAACAGGAAGCAGTTATCTCATCAGTCCGTCGTATGAACGTAAATATTTGTCCTCATTATTTCACTCCGCCACGTGAGCGTGCTCGTGTGTCGGCTGAACGGGACAGAGGTGACGTCACCTGTTGTGCAGCACGCTGATGTTTCCACCTGAAAGCCAATTAAAGGCAGATGTTTGCAGCTGGACGTGAACGATGGACGCTCCGTGACAGATCACCGGGGCTGAGTTAGCACTCTGCCTTCCCCTCTGCCCTCAGGTGACCTACGGGGGTCTAACGGGGTCTCCCAGGCGTTCCAGCAGAGGATGGCCTGGATGCAGGTTACCATGGTGACCGCCAGGCAGGTCACTAAGGCCCCGTGACAGGGATGGATGAGGAAGAGGAAGTGAGGACGAGCAGCGAAGAAAGAAAGAAAGAAAGAAAGAGGGAGACGAAGGAGAGGGGGTAAAGGTGGAGGAGAGATAAAAGGCGAGAGCAGGAGCAGAGGAGGAGAGGTGAGCCGGCCTCCTGCGAGCTCCGTAATGGGGTCACGACACGAGGAGAGAAGAACGGATGGATGAATAAAGGAATGGATAAGCAAGGACGAAGGAAGGAGAAGACGACAGTGGACAAGTGGACTGATGGAGACGAAGATTTAACAAACCTGACGTGAGGAACACGACGAAGAGTGAAACCCGTTCAGGAATATTTCACCACAGAAAAACTTCTCAACATCTCACATGAAGAAAACCAAAGAAACAAGATCAGTTCACTCAAAACTGACAAGTTGAGTTTTTTAAACAAAACTTTGAATTGTTCAAACACAAACAAATCTCACTCACTTCTACTGAACCGAGGAGGCAGACTGATATTTCAAAACCAGGAAAATTAAGCTGGGATTGATGACATGTGACAATATTTATACCAAAGACTTGTTATGTTACAGTACAAAGAAATATTCATTTAAATGATCTGATTGTTTCTGTATTCGCAGAATTAATGAATCAGGATTAAATGAACTGGATTAGCCACAAAAACTTGAATTATTATCAGCTAAATTTTCAGAAAACTAACCAAATAAAGTTACAGTTACCAACGTAAACGATGATATATATGGGAATAGATCCAAACATCCGTATTATCAGCACTGCATGAAGTAACAGTGTCTTCATGCTTTGATACGACGAGGTGATTTGGGTGAACTGATCGTTTAACATGAGAGCAGGTTCAGATCTGCTGCAAACATCTGGTGACCGACCGTGAAAACAAACGCAAACATCTGAAACACGAATCTGCAGCTTCACCAACGATCCAACAGAATCTATGAAAACAGTCGATCACAGCTGATTAAAAAGTCTGAATTATTAACAAGCAAACACCCACAGCAGTCGACTGATGACCAGAAGATTTAATAATTAATGTTTCTGTCATCGACCTCGGGAACAAGAACGCTCCAAACAGGAAGTGACAGCTGAGCGAGCTAACAGCATCACAGCGAGCTCTTCGTCTCTGTGCCGATAGAATCAAACTGAAATGGACTCAACTGTAAAGTCTGCGTGTGCCTCCACCTCCTCCTCCTCCTCCCAGCTGTGAGTGAACACCTTCCACTCGCTCCTCCTCATCACCTCCTCCAGCACCTCCTCTTCCTCCAGCCTCCTCTGCCACGATACGCGAGACATGTCTCCACCGAGAAAAACACAAAACTGGAATTTCCATAAACAAGCGCAGGTGGTGGAGGCGTGAGGCCGTCTTCACACCTCCGTCCTGTCCACCTGCTCACGGCCTCATCTTCTCCTCTGTGGCTCTGCTCCACCTGCTCCACCTGCTGCCCGCCAAAAAACAACCCAACGGCGCCTAATCGGTGATGTCATCACCGAGCCTGCATTGCAGCTTCGCCATCTCCAGCCTCTCCAGATGTGTTCAGGTCCGGTTCCTCACACCCTCCAAAAGCATTCGAACAAGGCTTCGTGCACGTTCATCCACCTCCCCTCTGCGAGGCCCGCCGGCCAATCAGAGGCAGAGGAATCCCCCTCCAATCCCCGCCCATCCCAAAACCCTCCGACTGCACCTCCTTCACCCCTCCTGCTCGTCTGGGAGAGTCATCTGTCAGCCCCCCGGTGACTGCTGGAGTGTGAAATTAAAATCGAGGAGGATGTGTGTGTGCGTGCCGCCTGCATGTGTGTGTGTTTCAATGATTGAGAGATAGTTTGTGTGTGTGTGTGTGTGTGTGTGTGTGTGTGTGTCCCAGTAGAACAGAAGGTCAATAAGAGGCCGGTGGGAGCTATAACGTCGCCCCCCAGGCACTGAAAAACTGAGCTAATAGAGATGTCACCACGGCCACACATGTAAATATATTTCCATGTTCACACGCAGACTGTCCCAGAATGCCGAGCTGATGAACCAGAGTGACAAACACAAAGTGTGCGTGTGTGTGTGTGTGTGTGTGTGTGTAGGAATGTGTGCGAGCAGACAGAGTTTTATGCGTTTGTACAAACGGTGATGTGTGTTCGTCTGACATCACGTGACACACGTGATGAGCGAATGAAGGGGCGCGTCACGCCGTGAGTTGTCCCACGGTAAACTGAGCGTGACCGGGAAGACGCCGTCGTCATGATGTCTTCATCGAGGCGAGGAAGGGCTTTAATTTACGAATCTTCAGTTTGAGGCGGTTTACTGAGTTAACACCGGAGCTGTTCATGTTTATTACACCGACCTCCTCGCTCCGACTCAATCAGGTTATGTTTGCAGCTAATTGGAGAAAATTAATTGGAAGTTTATATTTTCTCCATAATTGCCAATTTGCATAATCAGGAAGCTGCTTATAAATTCTTCATTTCTAAGAAATAATCATGAATCTGTGTTAAAACAAAGACTGAACATTTGAAATGAGTGTTCCCATAATGCACTGCTTAGTCATGCGACTTTAAAGTGATGACACAAAATGATGCTGATTCATCTGAAATCTTAATTTACGGTTTAACACATGACGAGGGAGCGATCAGAAGCTTCGCTTGTGTCCTGGACTTCGATCTGATGTCGAATTAAAACATTTTTAATAATTTACTTTTCAGTTATTAGAAATAAATATCCATCAGACTTGATTTAATTTCTGCTTTGTGTCCTAAATGTTGTTTTAATGTTTTTATGCCACATGTGAAGCACTTTCAGTAACCACTGTGTTGGAGTTCGATAAATAAGCTTCTCCTGCCAAACATGAAAAGATGTCACTATTTTAAAAAGATCTATATTTTTTTACACTTTCTTTGACATAAACTCAGAACAATGGAGCGAGCAGTGATCTGGTCTTACCGACAGGACGCTGTTTGACCGTTTTACAGAGTCACTTTGTCAAAGTTGCTTTCTGCAGGACGCTCAGGAAACTGTTGATCCACTTACATCTTGCAGCAGCTTCTCCAGGCTCTCCTGGAGCTCGTAGAAGTAGCGGGAGGTGATGAGGCCCTCCCTGCTTTTCTCCAGGCAGTCTCTGGACAGCTCTATCAGCTGATGGTGGATGAAGCTGAGGACCCCGTCGGCCAGCGGGCAGACCTTATCCGGGGCTGAGGAGGAGAGCAGCTCAGCCAGACGCTCCTCCATTTGAGCCGTCGCCTGAGGGGAGGGGAGGAGGAGGGGAGGCAATTAGAGGGGAGGAGGAGGAGGTGGGTGAGGATGAGTCATTGAGAGGTAGATACACGCAGAGCAGAAAGTGCAGATCAGAATTATGTGGAGAAAATCCCCAAACTGAATAATTCATCATTCATAAAGGAACATTTATCATGTGTGAGCCTGTAGTGGTACCAACCTTGGGGAACCGCTCTTTGTACACGTGGTTCATCATGACGATCTCGTGGTCGAAGGAGATCGGCGAGCGGCCGGGACTGAAACAAGACAGACAGACACAGATGAGCTGGACTCACGACCTCTGAACTGTGCCACTAAAGACGTCCTGCTGACTTTAATCTGGTTTGTCTGCTTTGTTGGAAGCATGAAGCTGTTTGTTTTACGATGATCTGGGTCTGGTTTGTCTTTGCTTCTTTCTGCAGTCTCATAAAATATAGAAATCAGTCCAACACCACCTCTCACTTCATGATTTGAACTTCTACATTCAAATTTCAAAACGTCCACCTGCCGTGTCCCAAACGTCTGAATGTTACAACACTCATCTTTAAGTTCTCTGATGTTCATATTTCTCAAACGTAGGACTGTTCTGGACAAACTGAGCAGACTGGATGTGACAGACGGGATTGGCCGGGTCACCGGAGCACGCCAGGAATAAAAGCAGGATGGTGGTCACACTAACGGGACCTCGGGGTCTTCATCATATGTGTGTCCTCGCAGTGTAAACTGAGGACCATGACAACCTCTGGACTCGCATGGCTGCACACACAGACCGGCACAAAGGTGACGCCTCTGGAGACCAGCGGACCGCCGGACTGCGTATGTGTGTGTGTGTGTGTGTGTGTGTGAGTGTGTGTGTAGCTGTCAGTAATAAAGTGTGTGAGCGTCCGTCAGCTCTCTGCGGGTTTTCACAGCCTGACAGACTGACAGTGACGTCTCCTTCAGTCCACACCAACTCCAGCAGAATATCAATCCATCCATCTGTCTTTCACTGGACTCTATTTTCTCTCTTCACCTCCTCCTGGGACTCATCGCCTTTCTTATTCTATCATACACCACCTCCACCTCCACCTCCGCCTCCCCCCACAGCTCCAACCTTTCTCCACAATAAGACAAAATAGCAACAGCAGCAATATCCTTGACCTTTCTGTGTCTCACTTTCAGGAGAAGAGTGGATGATGGCAGGTGACAGGAAGTGTGTGTGTGTGTGTGTGTGTGTGTGCACAAGTCATTCCAAGGTTTTGTTAGCGTGCTGTATTATTTATCGAGTCCGTTCATGGCTGTCAACATTTCATCTTAAATATTACTGTTACAGTTTCAGTCCTGAAATCTTCCAATAAACCAAATTCAGATTCTTTTTTAGCATCTTTAAGAATCAAAACTTGTTTTTTTAATTTAATTTTGTTTTGTTTTTCAGACTAAAACAAAAGAAACTGAGCAACACGACGTTTACGTGCACAAAATATTCCAGTTTTTTTACACCAAAAAAAAAAGAGAATATTCCTACGAAGCTGTTAAATGAATAACTAATGAATATTCAACACATGCTCCAATTAATGTAATGACGAGCTCACATACAGCATTACCAAAGAATATCCGGTCAGTAAAGTTTGTCTTTTCTTTCGTGCGTCTCAGCTCGAGCTTCACAAACTGTTGATTTATTCACACACACAGAGCCGACTGCAAACAGGAAGTGGCCGCGTGTCGCAAACTGCGTTCAAAACCCAAAATTAAGACGCAGATTCCGAATTTGCTGCAGGCACACGTCCAAAAAATTCACATAGAACCCGAAAAATATCAGAATATTCAACAAGACTTCATCAGAAAATGCTGCGTTAGGAATAAATTAAGGTGTAATTATTAATATACAAACAGTAAATGCTGTTTACACGAGTCATGTCAAATCTGGAATAATATTTCCACTTTAATTTTTTTTAAATAATAAAGTGGAAAATTGGTGTGCACGCAAATGTGATCAGTTGTACTATTAAAAATAGAGTTTGGGTTTAAGATTTATTTTATTTATCAAAATAAAGAATGAACCAAACAAATAATAAAATAAATAAAAATATCAAACTGTAACATTCCTTCAAACAAAGGCAGGTGAGCTAAAAATCTGAATTTGGGGCTCCAGATGTCTGTATGAGTCATCGGTACACACACACACATGCGCACACACACACACACGTACACACACACATGCACACACACACACATGCGCACACACACACGTGACCTGATGAGGTAATGCTTTAAGTCATCCATCGGCAGCTCAAAGTCCAATTACGAGTCTAATAGGAATGAGAACAGCCTGAACGTGACATATGAGCTCAACGTCGCGGAGGCTGTTTATCATGAGACCAACACGTACGGTGACAGGTAGGACACACACACACACACACACACACACACACACTTCTCTTTTGTTTCCACCTGATTTGTTGTGATTTTCTGCTTTTAATGTGAAAATCAGCAGGAAGTCTTGAACCCAACACTGACCTGAACAGCAGCTCAGCCTGAAGTTAATTAGTGAATGAAAACAACAAATTAAGATGTTTATCTGTAATTCACACACACACACACACACACACACACACACACACACACACACACACACACACACACTCGTCAGTCACTCTCACACCTTCAACTTTAAAACTCTCCTTTCATGTTGGAGTTTCTTGAAAGAGAAAAATCGATGAAAGCTGCTCGGCTCTGCTGGCGGCTTCAGTAATTAAAGGTTAGCCTTGACAGAGATGGATTCAGAGCCGGAGGCTGTTATGTACATTCTTTAATTTTCACAGAATATCTTCTTCTTCTTCTCTCTCTGCTATTCTTCTTGTGTTCTGGCGGCCCGGAGCAGCTCGAGCCTTTATTAAAATAAAGCTCCCGTTCAGAGCGAGCCGCCGTGGAGGTCGAAGTGAAATCCCCGGGATGAATAACACAGGAAAGCCAGACAAAGGCTAATTACAACACGGCTATACTTCTACTGTAATGGGAAATAAAAATCGCCTTGCAGCGATCCCTGTGAAAAAAATAAAACAACCTCTTTGTCATTATTCTGAGAAACGACCTCGGAGACGAGGCTTCGCAGGAAGTTGTGGGAGAGTTCAAAAGTTAGGACTGTGAGAAAGACAGGAAATATTTATGAAATGGAAGATGAGACGAGCTGCAGCCTCGGGCGGCGCCGTAATTAAAACATTAAGGCGTCGGCTTCAGCTAAGCGGTGATGTCACGTATGACAAAAGACACTCAAAATGCAAACGAGCTCATTGGTGGAGACGATAATTGAAGTAAATCAGACGAGACAGCGAATCAGATGGTGAGGAAGAGGCGGGTGAGAGGAGGAGGTGAGGGGGAGGAGGAGGAGGGAGAAGGAGGAGGAGGGAGAGGAGGAGGGAGAGGAGGAGGAGGAGGGAGAGGAAGAGAAGGAGGAGGAGGGAGAAAAATAACATTGATGCTCCACAAACTGAGGCGGGCGACTTGGGAAATGAGAGGCCTAATTGACCGTGACAGAGAGCCGGGCCGAACGGGGATGAGGTGTGTGTGTGTGTGTGTGTGTGTGTGTGTGTGTGTGTGTGTGAAACCTCAACATCCCATGATGAGATTCATGAAACATCAGGTGTGCAGGATGAAAACATTTTAAACAGAAGAAGAAGAAGAACCTTCGTCTGACCCATTAGCCTTCCATGACAGGAAATGCTTTTATTGTGAAATGTTTGGCAAACGAATTCTTTTGTTGCTGATAGCAACGTTTTTTTTTGTTTTTTTTTGTAACATAAATGTACACCCCAAAATAAATAACGTTGCATATTAGTTGCATCAGTGATGTTTAAATGTTGAGAAGCAGAACATGCTGCTCGGTGTTCAGACTGATACTGATTTATTTTGTAGAGACTTCAGATTCAGATCAAACTACAGAGAATTCAGTTTGGTTCTTTTATGGCACATTTTCATCATCGAGCTGTCGGATAACTCCACAGTATCTTAACTACACTAAATATTTTTCAATCAGAAGCTGAAGTTTCCAGCCTTGAAGTCTTTGTTGATCCCTGATATGTTTTTATCTTTTTATTTATATGTCTGACACATCATATCATATCACATAATATCATTAAGTTTTTCCTCACTCTCTCCGAGGGTCTAAGGACAGAGGGTGTCACTCCCTGTACAGATTGTAAAGCCTCAGAGGAAAATGGACTTTGATTTGATGTGATTAAATATTCTGTTGTTGTGATCTGAGAATGACGACGTCTGTTTTTAGTTTAAATCATGAAAAATGTAAAGTTGCAACAATGAAACAGAAAGTCAATGCAACGCAGCAACTGAAGACTGCAACAGAGACACAGGACTGATGGACAGACAGACAGACAGACAGACAGACAGACAGACAGACAGGCAGGCAGACAGGACAGATGTGATGAAGAGGTTCAGGTACAAAAAGGACGAGCTGAGCCGCTAGAACCCGAACCCCGATCCTCAGTCCACCTCTCAGCTCTGTGCTGGTTATTTATCTGGACTCGCAGACGTCTGGCTAAGAGCTTTTTAATGACACTCACTGCTGGTGGACTAATATGATGTCAAGCTTTCCACTGAGGCTCATCCACGCTGCACACGAGGGGGGGGGGGGCTGAAACACTTTCCAAAGTCACCTCCATGTCACAGAACTTCAGCTCTTTGTCAGCGTGTCACAATGTGTTCAGTCTGTGTGTGACCATTCAGCTTTTACCTTTAAGATTTCAAATTCTGCTTTATTTTCCACAAAGATGGAAAGACAGGTTATATAAGGACACACACACACACACACACACACACACACACACACACACACACACACACACACTCAGAGCCTGACATCAATCAACAAACACAGTGGGACTCTAATCAGATACACACCGTGCAACTCTGCCTCGCCTTCTTTCATCTCAAGAGGATGAAAGAATTCGATATCTCTGTGTGAAGAAACAGAGATGAAGAAGAAGATGAAGAAGAAGCTGCTGAGCAGAGAGACGGAGGAGACGGAGGAGACAAAAAAAAGATTCACATGAAGAAAACGTCGAGGAGGGAAGCTGAAAATCAGCGAATGGACGCGTGAAATGACGGACAGACGGATCCACAGGTGGACGGACGGACAGGTGAGTGTCACTGATATAAAGTCTGACCTTTCTGAAGGCTGACACACACACACACACGCACACGCACACACACACACACACACACACACACACACACACACCATCACGGTATGCTAATGTTTCTCACGCCAGGTCAGGTTTAAAAAGTCAGAGCCTCTGAAGAGACGCCAGAACAGGAGCCATGTGGGGGCAGTTTGTACTGGTTTCATTTAGAACAGATACCTGCCCACAGGAAAGGAAAGAGTGCTGCTTCTGCTTCTGTACTTTATGGCTACCATCAACATTCACCTCCATCCAGTCGACCAGCTCCTACCTGAGGCTGCGGGAGCGCGGTCTCATGGCGGGGGAGTGGCGTCCGTCCTCGTCCGTGATGCTCTCGGAGCTGAAGTGTTTGGTGAGGAAGTGCAGCTCGTCCGGCGTGGGCTGGAAGGGCAGCTGGTGCAGCTTCTCCTGAGATGAACAGGAGGACTGTGAGAGGAGGAGCACAGAGGGGCACAGATTACAACCAGCACTGGAGCTACTGCGGGGTGAGGCTGGAGCTAGGCTAAGACCAGGGCCGGTCCAGGTGAGGACAGGTGAGGGGACGCAAGACGGCAGGGTTAGGCTGGATTTAGGGGAGTGTCAGCATGGTGCGACTGAATGCTGAGGGTCAGAGGTCAAATAACAGACAGAGCTGTGCTCCTCTCTGAGGTCCAGTCCACACAAACCTGCAAGCAGCTGATTTTCAGAACATAAGACACTTCACCTGTCGTTACTATAGAAACATCGCACTGTCGTCTCGTTACAGGTGTAACAACTGGCAGGTGAATCTTTGATCTGATGACGTGATGTTGAAACGTGAATATTTAACTTGATTCTGATGTTTCATGCAAAGATGAACCTGCAGATGCTGAAACTACTTTAATGCACTTTAGATCATATCACATGTTCATTCTTTTATATTGTATTACATGATATGAAACCACACTCCCTCTGTCTGTCTGACTGTATCTGAGTGTTCGTGCTGTCTCATTATTTCAAACCCTCGACTCGTTCGACATCAACAAACTTCAGATTCAGATTCTTCCTGTTTCTTTGTCTCAGATCTACAGAAAGGAGCCGAGGACAGAACCATGAATAAAATGACTCAGTGTCAGCAAATCAATGTTACTGTATCCTTTGTATTTTTAGTATTTCTCTGCTTTCTTTATTTGAAATCTGTCTAAACTGTCTTTAGTTCCAGTGTTAGGTTGGTTCTATGTTATATTCTCTTTTCTTTGACTTCATTATCTGCTCCAATAAAGTAAAGTAGCACACTGTTACAGTGACTTTTCCATCATCTCACCTTTAACCTGTAGATCAATAATTACTGAGCACAGAGGGAAGTCCTTTATTCTCCATCAGACTCAAACACGTCTGTAAATACAGCGGTCTGGATCTACGAGTTAAGAGCTCGCACAGCCGGCTAACTTGACTCGCCGCCTTTGAAGCACGCTGAGCTTCATTCGACGGGCGGCGGGTACAGAGACACTGCACGCCGCGGTATTAAGAAGAGAGATGAAGGAGCAGCAGAAGGTAAAGCAGGAGGAGGATTAGACCAGGGGGACTGCTGATGTGTCCCCCGAATGAAACAGAGCAAGAAGCTGAAGTACACTTGAGTGCATTAAAGGGGGAGGAAGGGGGCTGTATCAGAGCTGAGGGAGGTCTGCTGCAGGAAGCGAGTCTCTCTGTGTCCACAGATCATTAGAAAACACAAGAGTGGAGATATTTACCGAGACGGTGGAGCTGGGAGTGTTGGTGCCATAACCAGAGGAAGGCAACGAGGCCAGAGACCAGCGTCGGCCATCCGTCCTGTGAAGAGAGAGGCAGATGAAGACGTGAACGCACATTCAAACACAACACAGAGCAGCCTGACACCATCACATACAGCAAAGAGGTGACTGAGCTGAAGGAGGGAAATGAGGACAACGAGGACAACACGAGCTCAAAGGTGCAGGCGAAGCCGTGAAGAGGATCCACTGAGACCCTGCAGACATCGATGGAGTCAGATCAGGCCGGTCTGCTCCACACAGACACGTTAAAGGATTCAGTTTAACAAGAGGAAACCAGCTGCTATTCTCAATTCTTCTTATTAGACGTGTTTCCATCAAATATCCAAAGTCAATTTTGAGGAATTCATCCCAATAGAATGTGACTGAACGTTTGTTTTTGTCTTCTACAATAGAAGTCGAAGGTCCAGACATTTGAGTTTGTTTCGTGTGTTAATGTGAGGAAGTTACATCAGACCTGTGTGGAGCCACGACGACGTTACCATCAACACGTCGATGGAAATACGACTGTTCGACAAATCTCATGTTCAGACTCAAACCAACAACTTGTTCTCAGTTTGTAGGTGTCAGCTCCAAGCTCATTGGTTGGACATCAGTCTTTACAAACATCTCACAGATATATAATATAAACATGTCGCATCGTCTTACTCTCTTTTGGTTTGAGTCTTTCTGAGGTTTGTTGACAAGAAGAAAATCTGGAATATCACAGAGTTCATCCTGAGAGAATCAAATCAAACTGAACTTGAGATTTTATTTTTTGTCTGAGCGTTCAGCAGCAGCAGCAGCAGAAGAAGAAGACGCCCTGCAGGCGACGTGTCGGGCATGTGTGCGCTCAGCCATGCAGGACGGAGGAGCGGGAAGGTGACGGCAGGAAGAGGGAGGGAAAAAAAGGTCAGAGGTCAAAACTGAGAGGTTACCTGTCAGCCCTGTGTCCGTGACTGTGAGGGAGACAAGACAGGGGTTTTCTTTTTATAGCTGTTAGCAGCTGTCAGCAACACACACACACACATAAACACACTCTCCAAGCCTGGTGCAGCCCTCACGTCTCGTGTGTTTGATATTTAAACAGTTAACCTTCACAAACAGGTCAGCAGGAAATAAAGTTCATAAAATAAATGGAAGATTTCAGCTGCAGGAGGCAGATAAATGTTAGAATATCAGCTCAGGAGCTGAAGGACAGAAACCATCACGTGAATAAACTAATATAAAAAAATCCAATAAATCTGTCCAGCTTTATTCTTTGTTACTAAATCTGAATTAAACTTTCTGAGTTTACAAAGTCCAGAAAGATTCAACTTTATTCATTTGTGTCTTTAAAATAATAATAATCTTAATATAATAATAATAATAATAATAATAAATAATAATAACGATATCAAAATAATACTTAAATACTATAATAATAGACGATATTAATATAATATAATATTAATAAACAATAATAATATAATGGGGGGGTTGCAGATTAATTTAATTTTCAGCAGGTTTTTTTTGAGATTGCAGGAATTCTTTGACATAGAAACTAAAATATTTAGATGATAAAACTATTCAATGAAACATTAAAACAACAACAGTCTGGCTGTTCCGTCCGTCGCTCACTTTAAGGAGCTACACAACGTTCTTAAACATAAAACAACCTATCAACTAACATTTCCTGATATCAGGTGGTCAGATCGGCCCAGGCCACGTGGGGGTCGCTGCCTCCCTGCCTGTCTGCCTGCCTGCCTGCCTGTCTGTCTGCCTGCCTGCCTGTCTGCCTGCCTGTCTGCCTGCCGGTCTGTCTGTCTGTCTGTCTGCTGCTCTGAGATCAGCTGTCGACCAGAGAGGGATTCCCAATTCAAACCGACGTTAATGCTCCTTTTGGCTGCCGCACACTGTTTAATGATGTTGTCATGGAAACGGCCCTGAGGTCCAGTGTGACGGGAAAGGTGTGTTACCATGGAAACATGAGCATCCTGATGATGATTTAAGAGGAGAACTTTTACACGAGAGCATATAAACATCTTTTTAAAAACCACACGAGGGTCTGAACACACACACACACACACACACACACACACACACACACACACCTTCCCCTCAGTAATTACTATCTGTGCTGACAGATAAGAGGTTTATTAATCCTGGTTTGAGTGACAGCCTCAGAGCGATCATGAGCCTCCTCATCAGCTCGCACACTAACACCATCATCATCGTCATCATCATCATCATCATCATCATCATCATCATCATCATCATCTCGACTCTGACGACGCCGAGGCCACCGAGCCATCACAGCGTTAAGAGCTCATATGTTCTTCACCTTAGTTTGATTTTATTTTGAAGGTTTGATTTTATTTTGTTGGTTTAAACTGAGGTGACCTGCTGCAAGAGCTTCAGTGTCAATATCAAAATGATGCTGTCATGTGAGGAACATAAACGTGTCTGGTTTTGTCTTTTCAGGTGCGACCCTCAAACACACCTGTACACCTGTGTGTGTGTGTGTGTGTGTGTGTGTGTGTGTGTGTGTGTGTGTGTGTGTGTGTGTGTGTGTGTGTGTGTCTCACCTGCGTGCAGGAACAAAGGAGAAGTGTGCAGCTGTGTTGGGGGAGAAGTTGCGAGGGCTGTCCAACGGGCTGGTGCCTGCGAGACAGAGAAGAGAGAGAAGAGAAAGAATAATGAACAGAAACTCTGCGTCCGTTTATCGACATGAGCAGCTGATACGAGTTTGAAACAGTTCATCAGTGACAGCAGGACAGCGTCACGTTACAGGAGCTGAACTCATGACTGACAGAAAGGAAGATTGTTTTAAATGTTTCTTTTCAAGTGTGTTGGTGACAGCCGAAGATCTTCGAGTCTTGGATGGACGTGAAACTTTTCTGTTTGAACTGTCAGTATTAAAAACTTTTATGAAGATCAAGGTCAGAGTTTGAACGAAAACAACCAATCACAGAGCTGCAAAGTCATGGAGCATGTAACAGACCTGAAGCTAAAGATTAGCCTGTTGAAGACAGATGAACAGAGAGAAACATGAGAGGAAAGAGAGGAAGAGAACGATGGAAGAGACCCGAGTCCACAGATACTCTGAGCTACAGTAACATTAACAGTGATGGCAACAACTGATGAGAAGTTATTTTCTCACAGTGCTGGTTCTGGACCCGTCCGTCACCGATGGATAAGAACCAACAAACAAAAACAAGCTGACGTGAACGTGAGCGTCTGACTGAGTGATGAAGAGAGATTCAAACAGATGATCCTCCTCTGAACAAACGTGAGATCATTTAAGAAACACTGACACACACATACATGCACTGCATGATGGGTATGAATATTGAAGGCGTGTCGGTGTGTAACTAATAATTCATGGCTGGCGGTGAAGGGGTGGACACGCACAGACGGATGGGAGAGGAAAAGGCTGCCGGCCTCAGAAACAGGAGGAGAGATTAAGTAGTCGGACATTTCCGCATCAATTATGCATTTTCCTCCGCAGCACGTCTGGACAGAGCAGAAACTCTAATATTAATACGAGCGTTTGCCTTCCGTCAGACGGGAATCTGTCTGCGTCTGTGTCTGCGGCGCTCGAGTGAACACGCGTGTTATTAGTCAAACAGGAGCTTGTTAGTGTGAAACGTCTTGGAAAGATCCCGTGTGCTGCTGAAGTCACACTGAAAAGACACAAAGAGGTCGTTGGAGCTCTGCGTCTGTGCAGCATCAGTCAGTTTAAGACTCCACAGGCACGAGGATCTATCTTTGTGAAGCAGCAGTGATGTGTGAACGTGTGTGTGTGTGTGTGTGTGTGTGTGTGTGTGTGTGTGTGTGTGTGTGTGTGTGTGTGTGTGTGGGTGGGGGTGTGTGTGTGTGTGTGTGTGTGTGTGTGTGTGTGTGTGTGTGTGTGTGTGTGTGTGTGTGTGTGTGTGTGTGGAGGACAGATTAACATAAGAATGTGTCGCTGCTCTCACGACGAAGTTTGGACCAAAATAAACTGCGAGGTCGCTGGAAAAAAGGTTTGAGAAACGCTGGATGAGGCGATCAATCAATGAACTAATTAACAAAATAAAATGCAACAAATATCGTGAACTACAGCTCGGTGTCTCTTGAAACTTTTAATGTCCTTTCACCAACTTCTTCACTGATAGAAACATTAGACTGTGACCTTGACATCGTTAGCTGTCCCAGATTCTGCAAATGCAACAAGTTTTATAAAAATAAGACACACTTAAAGAGCTGAAGAGTTTCTAATTATCTTGTATTTGTGATATATATGATATTTGTACGATTAAACGTCCCATTTAATGACCACCATCTGTTAAACAAGAAATAATATTGATGTTCTGCAGCTTCGTAAGAAGAATCCAAAGTTATTGGATTACATTAGCCTCAGTTCATTTTCAGTTTCCACGTGATGCAGCCAAACAAATCAACAAACATCGCTCTGATGTTTGTTTCACGTCAGCAGCAGCCTTCTTGGTTCTTGGTCACATGCGTCTCTAGTCCTCGTCTCAAAACCACCCGATATTAGATAAACAGCTTGTGATTGGCCCGATCGGATCAGTACATCTGGTCTGAAATCAGCTGTGCGCCTCCACATCTCCATGACACAGTCTGAAACAGAACCACTGGTGGTAACTCGGGTTCGTCATCTCGTGCCGTTTAAGTATATGTTTGCTGACGCTCAGGTGACCTCCGATCAGTCCAGGTCACGGCTGTCATACAGAACCAACCGTGGTCACTGTTCAGCACTGAACCTGTACGAGAAACCACACACGAATCATGTGACCTCCATGACATTAAAGACTGACACAGAAAAATCAAATCTTAAAATGCCTGTGACTCTCTTTTTTTACGTGTTTTCACGTCGCTGTATTTGCAAACTGAAGCCGAGTGAAATGTGGATCACAGCTCCGTCACTTCAGGGAGACGAGCTGCTCTGCTGTCACATTTTTGGGAGGGTTGTGCCGCAGACTGCAGTGACAGTGACCTACTTTAACAAAAACCAAGAAACACAGCAGCGTATGAAATACATGCAAATGTGATATCTGCTTTGTGCCTCCTCAGCCTCGCTCCTCGCTGCCTCTCCGGGGAGAGCGTGGTCGGGGTAACAAAATGCAGCTATAATTGGGGAGGTGTGTTTCCCCAGGAGTGTGAATCAGAGAAAGGCTCGGATCCCCGCCGCCTCCCTTTCTGTCCTTCATTACAATTACAAAGATGACTTTTTCTTTTTTTTTTGACAGGATTCATCAGGAGTCGGAGCACACGGAGCTGCCAATCATCGGCCGGCCTTTCTCAAACAAGCGCTCCTTGTCAGCCGGGAGGAGAGAGAGGGACGTTCAGGGCGAGCGGAGAGAAAGAAAAAGGAAGGTATAAGTTATGGAGATGACAAGAGGAAGACAGAAGGAGTGGAGATAAAGGCGAAGCAGGAGGATTTATGCAGAATTTCAACATTTAATAAAAGTCATTTTTCGGTCCCCGTCAGCCCTTCAGGATATTAGACTGTGAGGAATTATTTGATTAGCAGTAAATGGCTGCATGATTGAAACCATGATGAAATTCATGATTAGGATTGAGAGAGAGAAAAAAAACGCAATCATCTGCGTATAAAGACGGCCTCTGGGAGCGAAGGGGAAGGTCGAGCGACCTCCAGCGATGCATTTTAATCAGTTAAAGCAGCGAGATGTCGGCTCCTCGTCTGCGGAGGTGAAAATCAAACTGCAAGTTAAACTTTGATTCAAACGTTCTCGAACAGAACGAGCTGTGACGCCGGGATCCGGGTTTCTGAAGCAACATTAACGAGTGACATTTAATTAGCCGCATTTATGCGCTCGGCAGGACCGCGAGGTCGACGGTGAGGCTGGTTGTGGTGTTACCATGGCAACACAGCTGCCACAGCAGTCTGGTGGCACGAAGGAGAGAAAGAGGAAGAGGTGGAGCGAGAGGGTTTTAGATGCTTTAAGACACAGTGATCCCGCAACACCACCCGACTTCTCCGCGACACCACCCGACTTTCCGCAACACCACCCGACTCTCCAGCTCGTCTTTCCTCCATCTAACGATGTTTTGATCGACTGTAATAATTTGCGTGTTCGCAGAGCTCAGACTAACTGATCTGACGTTTCGTCTCGTCCGTCTGATCTCGTCGAGTTTTTCTGGGTGTGTAAGTTAATAAAGAACAATAAATTATTGATCATCATAAAATTGATTCAGTTTTTTTCCAAACAAACCATTTACTAACCAAAACTGTAGAGAGGTCAAAGGTCAACGCTGAGAATATGAATCTTTAAAGTGTTTACAGAAAGGTCAACGCTGAGAATATGAATCTTTAAAGTGTTTACAGCCTCCAAACATGACGGACACGTAAAACCACAAAACCACTTATTAGACGTGCGTGTGTGTGTGTGTGTGACTGACAGGTTGGAGAGCTCCATTATTTCCTGAATAGGAATTGAGACGTGTGTGCAAACACACACACACACACACACACACACACACACACACACACTCAGATATGATCGATGTCGATATTTTACCATCGTTCATCTCCATCCTGTCGTCGTTCTCTAATCCACAGTTCAACTGTAGCTGTCTTCAGTCACCGTCAATCAATATCACAATTATTCGTCTCTTCTCCATCCGTCTCTTTACATTTAAAGGGTGGAGGAGGTGGAGGGGGATGAGCGGGTGGAGGGGGGTGAGACGGGTGGAGGGGGGTGAGCGGGTGGAGGGGGATGAGCGGGTGGAGGGGGATGAGTGGGTGGGTGTCTGGTGGAATTTGGGGGTTTTGCTCGTCTTACACGTCAATGCGTGTTCGACAAAAATCCTGTCAGCGCACATGTCATGTCACCACACACACACCAAATTATTATTAGACATGATGGTGTGTGTGTGTGTGTGTGTGTGTGTGTGTGTGTGTGGCAGCTTCTCCTCAGAGACGTTTAGAGACTCAATGAATTCACTGAATTCATAAAAACACTGAAACATTAAACGTCGTCCAGCTCGTGTTTCTGTCAGATTAACATTTTAACATTTAACAGACTGAACTGAGCTCGTGATGTTCAGACAATCATGGAACAGTCTGAGCTGAGAATTGAGCTTTAGATGGTGTGTGAACAAACAACACAACACCCTGCTGCGACTACACACACCTTCAACTACAACCTCCAATTCAAATAAGAGTAACGCCGGAGGACGACGTCCAAATGTGGACTCATCGGTCCGTCTCAGCTCTGATTCTCTGAATGATGTTCAGACATGGTGACGTCAGTTGTCAATGCCAAACAAACACGTGTTGTAGTGAAGAAGCCGACTTCTTCAACCAGCCAACAGTGTGAGGCTGCAGGTTTCAAGGGTCAGAGGCGGTGCATATACATAAGTGTGTGTGTGTTACCTGTGTGTCCATGCAGAGGTGAGTGTGGTCGTGGCAGCGTCGGGGAGGTGCTGGACGTCACAATCAGACTCTTTCTGTTGCTCGTCCGACAGCTGAGAAGAAAAAAACAAAAGTTCAGATTTGAAATCAGTGAAGTTGAAATCACGACCTGAAGAGCTTCACAATGAACCGCACACAGATCGATCATCAGACCAGATTCATCCTCTGAATGTTGGAAAAACACACTGCGACCTCACACACTCTTAAAGTCGCTTCCAAAAATGTCCGAACGTCGCCTGCAGCTCTGCGTCCATAACAGCAGGCGTCCACGCTGTCTGACACACACGTTTACAGACAGCGCTGTGTGTGTGTGTGTGTGTGTGTGTGTGTGACCTGCTGGTGAACTGTCTGTCCCTTGCAGAGGACAGAGACACTGTTTGTCTATGTTTCATAGAAATGTTCCCGTGTTTGAGAAACTGTTAAAGGAGGAGGAGCCGCGGTGCTGCATCAGTTTCTATCAGAGCGAGCTGAGCGCCGCGTACGGCAGCCCTGACTGGACAATTACTGTAATTTGTCTCCGAGGTCCCTTCAAACAATGACACTTTAATAACACAGATCATACTGTCAGGAGGATGCTTATAGATGATACCATGGCAACAGCATCATTTTACTGATTTAGTTTGGATGTTTTGTTGCTCCATCGTGAGAGAAACTAAATTCATTCTGGCTGAGAGAGAAAGTTTTTATGTTTGAGATGGTTTCTGTCAGTAATTTGAGCTTCATCTCCACTCGAGTGTGTTGAGTCAGGCTCCATCACTAATGGCTGAACAGTCATTATGAGGCTGAGAGAAACGGTTCGACTTCAGCTCCCTCTGAGCTCAGATGAGTTTGTTGTGTGTGTGTTTGCAGAGAAAAAAGCAATCTGCTTTAAAGCCGTGACATCCGTCCCCAGACAGACGGCGACGGAATAAAGTGTCAGCCTTCCAGCTCGCAGGATTTTTCCACTTTGCTGTTTGTTCTGAAGCTCTGCGTGTCCGCGATGATTCGAGGCGAGGCGAGCTACACTCACAGGAAATGACAAAGTCTGGACCTGTTCATCACACGACATCAGATCACACTAATGGAAGTCATCTCCGTCTCAGTCCAACATCTGAAACTGTTGATCGAGTCTCTTTGGGGTTCAGTATCTTGCCCAAGGACACTTCGACATGCAGACTGCAGCAGCCGAGGACAAAAATGCCGCGTCACAAAACGCTTTCATGTGTCTTTTTGTTCGCCTACGAGAGGTCACGTCTGTCATCAGTGACAGAAATCTTAAAGCAACGCTGAGGAGATAAATCTCTACACATTCGAGATCACAAAAACAGCTGAGTGTCCAGTCCAGTAATCGTGACGTGGTCGATAAATGAGTGTGAACGGAGGAAGTGAAGCCTCGTTCTCGTACTTTAGAAGAAATGAACACACACGTGTCTGACAGCTGATCAGCTGAAAGCGTGTGTGTGTGTGTGTGTGTGTGTGTGTTAATTGGCCAATCACACCTGCTCGCTGTAATCATGTTGCCGTGTAACGTTCTGAACCTGCCGGGACGATCACGAGACGCTCGAGGCGCCTCGAGCTGAAACGATCAGTGTGACGTCTTTATTTCTATATCTGTGAGGACCGTTTGTCTGCCAGGCTTCTGGAACGTTTGGTCCGGTCCGGTTTCAGTTTTAGAGTTAACATTACGTACGAGTTTTTATGTGCATGAGGGAAATATCAGATGTTTGATCTGTGCCAGGCTTGTATCTAATACCCACCTGACATATAATTACTGCATGTGGGCATGCTGTGCGTGTGTGTGTGTGTGTGTGTGTTTGCCATCTGTCGAGATGTGCAGCATCAGCAGTTTGAGCACAGCATGTGGTCTACACACACACACACACACACACACACACACACACACACACACATTCAGTGATGTGTCTGGAGCTTGTGCTGAATTTATTTGTCCTTGAACGAGCTGCAAACACTTGAAAAAAAACTGTTTGACTCTCCATATATGTCGACTTTAAAACTGCACAGACACATTTTCATGTTTGGAGCTGTGCAGTGACTAAAAGACGATTAAACATCGCCTGTGTTTCCAAATAAACCGTGCCTCTGCCTGTCGATGGATTTCACAGCTACATATCTGTAGAATCATTAGAAAACAACGTGACCTGTGAAATATAAACACTACAGTAAGCGTTAGGTGTTCAGGTTGGATGGACACACAGAACGGAGCGAGCAGCGTTGAGTCCGTGTCGTTAATTTGCAGCGACTGTCGCTCTCTCTGACTAATGAACAAAGCTCAGCGCTCAGCTGCCTCATGAATATGGATTCACATCTGAGAGCACCTGTCAGACGTCTGAGAGTGACGGAGCTGAAGGAGTCGGAGTGGATTAAAGACAAGCGGCAGACAGGAGGAGGTGTGATGGTCACAAACGTGGTGCGAGCGCTGGAAAGAGAGTTAATAACAGCTTAATGACTTCCTGTGGGTGGATGACGGAGTGACGGAGTCCACAGACATGATGGTGGAGCTGCAGCAAACTCTCTCCGTCTCCTGAAGGTATTTTAGATCCTCACTAAGAAACAAGTTTCCAACACTGACTGAAGGCAACATTACTGTGTGTGTGTGTGTGTGTGTGTGTGTGTGTGAGGCTCAGTTTCATGACGTCCTCGGGCTGCAGCAACATTTAAAACCAAAAGTTTAAAAAGAGAAACTAGGACACACAACGAGCTCCGTGGTTTCATATCGACGCTGTGTTGAAAAACGTTTTTTACCATTTTCTAGAACTTGAATCTTATTTGGGTAAAAATTCATTCAGCATAAAATGCTCCATGTTTAACTCAAAGTGTTTCGACCTTCTGGTTTTTTTGGGGTGCAGGAAAACTGCGTTTGTATGTGTGAGTATTTTTATCCTTTATTATCTAACTGTGTTGTAAGTTCAAATATCTAGCGATGGGAAAATTCCCTGATTATCTTTCTCTGGAAGAAAACGTCGATATCAAACTGCAGCCGAGCTCTGTCCTGAGCTCACAGATTAACGTGCTGCATCGTGTCTGTTTAATTGGTTTATGAACAGAATAAAAGTCAATCTGTGTGTTGGAAGGGTTTATGTGCTCAGCTGGTGCATGTTGTGAGAATTAAGTTTCAACACGTGACTCCTCCTGAAACCACAAACTGTCACACAAACAAGACACGACGTGTAAAAAGGGTTCAGGAATACTCCAGCATGTTTACGTGCAGTACTCAGGAGAAACGACGAGATCACGTCAGTGAACGACGGAGCGAAGTGAAGAGCTGGCAGACGCGTCGACGTGTTTACTCGTGTTTTACCTGCGAAGTGAGCGACTGCATATAATCTGACAAAGTAATAACTGCTCAGAGACAGACAGTGATGTGACGGAGAGAGTGAAAACTAGAGACGAGCAAACACGTGTGGGTGTTTAACTAAAGTACACACACACACACACACACACACACACACACACACCAGCAGGCAGCAGGTGAGTGTGTGTGGATAAGATCTACAGCTAAACTCATTTCCCACAGTGCACTCAATAATGTTGGTCTGAGGGTTACAGCCACCACAGGAAATCAATGTGACGGCCCACGTGTGTGTGTGTGTGTGTGTCAGCTACAGGGTTAACACCCTTAAAGTGACATGACACCAGGAAGCCCAGCTCGGCGTCTTTCAGCCTTTTATTTCACCAACACCTAAAAGTCAGTCCCAGATTTACTCTTCACTCTCTTCTCCTCTGCCAAAATGCCCACAGAGGCTGCTGAGCACCGGCTCCACTACCAGCAGCTAACAGACTGAGCTAACATGAGCTAACAGCAGCTAACAGACTGAGCTAACATGAGCTAACAGCAGCTACAGCTGTCAGCAGTTTACTTCACTGTCCATCATAAACTCTGTAAATCACAGAGAGTTGAGGCGGAGCAGCCGGACGACATCAGAGGGAAAACCAGAAAACATTTCCTCCATAAAATATGATCCAGTTTCAGCAGAATGCTTAATGATGACATAGAAATGAAAATATAGAAACTAGACGGGCTGAGGAAAAGATCCTGATGGCAGACAGCTGATGACAGCATCATTACAGTTTTTCCGAATGTGATAGCTGCTGTTAAAAACGGAGGATGTGATTCGCTTCAGGTCGCCATGAGTCCATTTTTGTCCTGATTAGATCTCGACTCGAGCCGCCAGCTCCGTCATCTACGCCAACCCCCCAAAAACTGCCAGAGCCTGTTGCTATGCAGGAGTCCCTCCTGACTCACTTCACAACCTCTTTCCCTTTTAAAAACCTCAGCAGAGACAAATACACACAACAGGAGGCGGTGACGAGGAGCAGAGCAGAAATGTTTCCCTGTATGTGTGTGTGTGCGTGGCAGCAGCAGCAGCTCTGTTATTACAGGGAGGGGGGAGAAAATTGCTGCTTCAAAGCGATAAGTACAGCTCTGTGTCTGCTGCTGGAGGAGACACTTCTGCTTCTGACAGGCAGAACAGAGAGAGGAAGAGGAGGAAGAGGAGGAAAACTAAGGAGAACCACAGAAAGAAGAGGAGATGATTAATAAAAGAGCTCACACGCTACATGTCTGTGGTACATGCCAGCAGTGTTACATGTGACACACACACCCGTCAGAGTCAGACAGAGTCCTGCTTATCCATCAAAAGACAAATCCAGTTAGCTGACCTTCACATTGGAGCAACTCCTGCTGAGCATCTAAGGAGGAGGAGGAGGAGGAGAGAGGAGAGAGGAGAGAGGAGAGGAAGCCGAGGATGGAGCGGCACAAAATGAAAAAACTAATGGAGCCATGAAAATGCGGAGAGAGGAGAGACAGACGCAGACCTCCGGAGGTGAAGATGTGAACTGATAAAGAGGATGAAGGAGCAGAGGAGGAGGAGGAGGAGGAGGAGGAGCGCGTACCTCTTGGAGCGTCGCAGCATGCTTCTCTCAGGCAGCGAGAAATTCGACAGCACCGTCCAGAAGGAGTCAGACATGCTCAGACTAACGCGGACACGCGAACATCGCTGTGACACGGCGGCTGAGGACGCGGTGAGCAAACAGACGCTGGCTTCCACCTGTCACACCGGCGAGAGCGAGTGAGAGTCTCTCCCTCTCCTCCTCTCCTCCTCTCCTCCCTCCCTCTCCTCCTCTCCTCCCTCTCCTCTCCTCCTCTCCTCCCTCCCTCTCTCTGCTCAGCAGTGCCCCCTCCCTCTCTGAAGCTCTCATTGACTTCAGGACAGAGAGGAGCAGACAGATGAAGATCATGTGAGCACAAATTGTTTCCATTGAATCCTTTTTCCACCTCAGACACTTTCAGGGAGCTTTTTAGGAACGAGTGAAGGAAGCAGAGTGTTTCCTCTGACATGAGACCAACAAATACTTTGATTATCAATTCATTAGTTCAGATGTTTGATCCATAACATGTCAGAAAAAGTTGAAATGTATTTATATAAAATTATTTGATTTATTCAGTTTACTGTCACGGAGGACGAAATAAAACAGAAATATTCACATTAAAGAAGCTGAAATCAGAAAATTTGATTTGACTTGATACGATTCAACAAGTCGAAATATTGTGACGTCATACCAAAATGATACCGGTGGTATCGTCCACGATAAACACTGACAGGACTGTTTCCATGGCGACCAGCCGAACTCTAAAGAGTTACTTACAGTGTTAAAATAGATTACTGCCACCTACTGTGCTGGAGTGTGAACTACAAAGCGAGAACTGAAAGAATTATCACTTTTTAATTATCGGTATATTGTGAACACTAGTTTCTATCATAGCAATGGAGCAACAAGGGGGGCAATTAAACGAGCTAACGAGGGAACAAAACCGAGTTTTAGTTTCTGACTTAGTTTGTTGAACTTTTTGGAGTTTGGTGAGTTTTGGTGGAAACTCTGGAGATACTGACTTTCCTGAATCTGCTCACGACGAGAGGCGACACACTCACAAACAAACAGGTGTGTTAGCAGGTGACGCGGCGCCACTCTTACCTCCAGAGAAAGGGGTTTCCTCGATGGTGAACAGGGGCCGACAGAGGGCCATCAGAGGAGCAGAGGGAGGGGGAGGAGGAGGTGAGGGGGGAGAGGGTGACGACGGGGGGCTGAACAACGGAGGGATGAAAGGAAGTGGGGGACAGCAGATGCTGGAGGAGGCTGCTGTTGCCGTGGCAACGCAGCTGAGCCGGCGACCAGATTCTGCCAACAGAGGAGGGAGGGAGGGAGGAAGAGAGGATGAAGAGAGGGAGGAAGAGAGGGAGGAAGAGAGGAGGGTGAGGAGAGAGGGATGTGTGAGGAAGACTGCTCGACAGCACACGTGTGTGTGTGTGTGTGTGTGTGTGTGTGTGTGTGTGTGTGTGTGTGTGTGTGTGTGGAAACATCCCTCTCTTCTTTAACGTCTCTGCTGTCTGTCGGCTGTGAGTTCATTTTAAGACTTCAACTTTTATTTATTTATGTCAATAATTTGTTCTCCAGCGATTTGCGTGGTTCAATCTAAA
Source organism: Larimichthys crocea (assembly GCF_000972845.2). Classification (NCBI taxonomy): domain Eukaryota; kingdom Metazoa; phylum Chordata; class Actinopteri; family Sciaenidae; genus Larimichthys; species Larimichthys crocea. Next base: position 7,758,768 of record NC_040027.1, on the reverse strand, counting down.
ATAACAAACACCTGTCAGAAGTCATCGGAGGCCAAAGGGACGTCTTAAATTCAGCCTCTGGAGTCAAAAGTGGAAGTGACCTTCGAACTAAAGATCGACCTGTGAACCCGGTGCTTCACAGCAGGGTGGCACAGTTCAAGTCTTCCCACTTCTCTGTCCTGGTGCACAAAATGTGTCAATTTGCTGCTTTTAGCGATTTTAAATTATCTTAAATTCAGTTTGGTGAGAATTGTTGAGTCTAATATAGAGTATTAGAGTCTTAGACTGTCAGACATAATGTGATACATTAAAAAAATCCTCCAATCAATCGGTAAAATTATATTTATTTTATTTCACTTCTGTTTATTTGGTCTTGACAGATTTTTAATCTATTGTGTATTTTCATCATCAGACTTGCTGCAGAAGAATAATTAATAATCAATGTTCCTGATGGAAAAATGCCATGAATTATAAATAATAAGTGTGTATTTGTAATTCTGGATGTTTCAGTCTGCAGACATGGTTTTGAATTGTAGCTAGAAGCTGTGCTGGACGGTGTCCTGCAGTCATAATGAGCTGATACAGTCTGAGGCTCTGCCCACTGATCCGTACAGTCTGTGCCTGTCTGCAGATGTCCCCTCACAGCAGGCAGGAAGCCTCGCACCAACTTATCACAGTTGGAAATGGCTGGATGGAAAGTTCTGGATCGTCTTCACAGGACTGAAGAATCAAAGTAGTCAGTCAAACTCAAACTCGTGGGAGTGATAAAGTCATTTTGTCTGAGAGCCGCAGGAAGAAGCTCAGACGGTGTGAGGAGTCCGAGAAGGTGGGAAACATCTTTCCTGGCTCTGCAGAGCTGAGCTGGCACAGGTCTGCAGACCAGGAGGACCTTATGGTGGAGGTCTGCATGTCTTCCTCCCCCCCGCTGGGTGGGACAGAATGGGTGAGACCACCAGCTGGGAAGTCAAGAAGGGCTGCACACACTTCAGTTTAAGCAGCGTTTCCCTCCATACTGTCGGCCATCTGTGGCTTCATGTGTCCATCGTGACTTTATGTTGATCGAGTTTCAGGACGAGGATCGTTAAGGTAATCTGAGCAGGATTAAGAGTTGGAAGCTTTCCATGGGAATAAACTGGGAATTTACAACTTCAATATAGTTAGCATGAGCTTGACTAAAACAACCAGATATCTGCTATTTTAAAATATTATGGGCTCAACATATTTGATATCTAGTATTAATATTTAACCTGCAGACAGCACATTAAGATGGAAAGTGTTCTGTGAATTTACCAGAAATTTACTGGACATTTTCCATCCATTAGCAAAGCTATAATTAACACAAACGATGTGAGAATTATTTTACAGTGTAAAGTTACAGCGCGGTGTTTCCTTGTTGTTTGTGTTTGAGTGTGGAGCTGAATCCAGTCACAGCGATGTTTACAGCCTCAGGGATCAGCAACATTCATGTGAGGACGCTGTGAGGACACTGGGATGACCTCCTGTGAAGCATAAGTATAAACTTTACTGTATAATGCATCTTTATTTTTAAATATCATGAATTATAATCAGTTTATTATTGAGCCTCGCAGCTGGAGGACACTGTATCCTGTTGAGTTGATGAAGGACTTCCCTCTCTGCCTGTGTCTCTCTGACACCGTCTCATGTTTCGGTCGAGTGTTTCAGTGACTCAGTATGTATGTACGCTATGTATGTACGGTATTATGAACGTATGTATGTAATGCACGCGCCCCTGTTCACAGCCTTAGTTGTAGTGATGGTGACGTAGTCGCAGAAACAATGTAGGCCGGTCAAATGTTATTTTTGGGATGACTTCTCCTTCGTCTTCCACACAAACCTGACCAGCTCACTTTTATTATATCCGGCGTATATTATAGTTTGTAGGTCATAGTTTGAATCAACAACACAGTCTGATGAGAGAACGCAGAGAGAAGATGTTTCCATCCAAATCAGTGTATTTCAGTCAGCTGCTGCGAGACACTTTGTTTCTACGTTATTCCATATTTACGACACCATCAGGACAAAACTCCTCTAATCCTCCACGACCAAACACGACATGCAAAACCATGCGAAGACATTCCCATCAACACTTCTATTCAAATGTGCAACACATGGATAAAAGATGTTTGTTTCATGTGTTAATGTGAGGAAACAGCTCATCAGTCACGTGACTTTAACGTTCACCGTGTCACAACTTATTCAGAAAAAAGTGACGTCTGTTGACTGAATTTAATTTCCTCGTGTGCAGGTATTCCACTGATAACAGGTTAAGTTGAATCAGTGGCGTACTTTCACATGCTCGGCCGATAATAACCAGCTTTGTGGTGACGCCTTGGTTATTAAAACGTCACATGCTGGTTCTAGGGAACTGATTACAGAAACTCCTCAAGTCTGAAATCTTGTCTTAGTTTAGGACGATTTTTAGTGTCATAACTGACCTAAAGTCAAAATAAAATTTAAATAAATCAAACTTTTTTACTTAAATACTTTTAAATACGTTGATAGAAAACACGTCAACTGTCCTCGTGGCCGTGTTAAATGTTTCTATTAAAGTTGGATGTAAAGACACTAAAGAAATAAGTAACACACCAATCTGATCTCACACACACACACACTCAGACATGCAGTGAACACACTCTTACTGGAGGCGGAGGTGTGGGGCTCCCGCTCGCTCCTTCCTCCTCTTCATCTTGTGTCCCAGGACAAAAGGCTCAGCTGTAATCTTTAATAATCCAGCGGACTGCATCACCTCATCTGACCGTCACACACACACCGACATACTGACGACCCGGCAGCTCCACACGCAACCAAAAACTTTCCCGGAGTCAGTCGCCCATGACTCAAACCACTGACAGCACTTCAATAAATGAAGGAATGACCAGTGTGTGTGTGTGTGTGTCACGTCAGCACCTGGCTTTATCTACACACAGACACACACACAGATATGTGAGGTATCTGGGGTAGATTGTTGCTCCACCAGCGAGCACGGACTTGCTGAGTCACAAACAAACACAGTGTGCAGAGCTGCGTGCAGACCACACACACATTTAACTCAGTGTTTATTACACAGCTGCTCCTTTCTAACCCGAGCCCTCTGATTCAGGCCGATCCGTCCTCTTCTTACGTAAAGAGAATCCCACAAAGTCAGAGAGGGAAGCGTGAAGTTCTGAGTCCGATCAGAAAGAGGAGAGCGGTCCTGTAAAGATCCTCCGGACAAAAAAAGGTTCAGAGGGACGATCCTGGCCGTACGTCCCCGGGAACAGAGTGCCTTCCCTGGGCACAGTCTGTCCAGATAATCTCCTTTAGTTCCTGGAAGAATCAGCTGGTCTGATCGCTGTGATCACACTGTCTGCTGCCAGACTGAGGACTGACTGAGGACTGACTGAGTCCTCGACAAAGAGCCGAGAGGGACGGGAGACCGAAGGAGGGAGGGAGGGAGGCAGAAATATGAAGACAGAGGGGAAGCCTGAGATGTCGTCTTTACTGCTTTAGATAAAACTTTAGCTTCTTAATGCAGAAGCAGAAACAACAACAACCTTCATTAGTGACAGTTTGTCATCAGTCATTTAAATCAGGAGGAAACTTTGACATTAAAAATGGATTCAATAAGTTTAATTTGACTTTTTTGTTTATTTTTCAAATTACTTTTCAAAAGTTTATTTAAAGACTCTTTTAAAGATCCAGTCTGTAGGATTTAGTGCCACCTAGTGGTGAAGCTGCAGATTGCAACCAAATGAATACTCTCCCACGCTTCACCCGATCCTTCCAAACATGCAAGAGAAACTCAAAAAGTCCACGTGTAGATCAGAGTTTAGTTTGTCTGTTCTGGGCTACTGTAGAAAAATAAAGAGGACCCGCACTCACTATAGATATAAAGGCTAATTTTAAAGCATTAAAGCAGGTTATTATGCACCAATGAGAACATACTAAAGCATTAAAGCAGGTTATTATGCACCAATGAGAACATACTACTGAATATTGTATTGTAATCCTAAATCTAACACACCGGACCTTTAAAAGTATTTTAATAAGCTATACTACTTAAAAATCCACGTATCCGTCTTTGAAAACAGAAGCTTCGAGTTCAGGATTTCACGTTGAAGCCTAAAAAGGGAAACTCGTCTTCCTCTCTGTGACACGGCGACACACACAGACGTCGTCGTGGTGATATTATCAGACCGTGCAGGAAGCAGCAGCTGTCCTCTCTCGCTCTCTGATCTGGTTTCTGAGAAGCTCGGGGACACCCGCTGACCCCGACGGGCTAAATGCAGCTCACATGCCAGATTGTTAATTCATAAACAATGAGCTGGATCAGAGTGGCTCTGACACGGGTTAGGGTTACACACACACACACACACACAGTTAATTTGGACTGATTACTAAACTGACGTCGGAGCAGCAGCACAACATGAGACTGTCATTACACACCAACCAAATGAACCCTCAGATTCAGTTCTTCATCCTGTTTTTGGGTCGTACGACGAGGAGCCGATCACGTGATCGATCCCTTCAGGGATTAATAAAGTATCTTTGATGTGATTGATTAAATCTGTTAACGTTAAAATGATAAAGTGAATTAAAGGCCCAAAATAACTGATTGAATCGGTTAAGTGATGTCGTGTTTTTAAGGTTAATTACAGCCCCGACAAGAACTCACAGAATGAAGCCTGAATTCAATGACCTATTTTTAAAGACGTTTTTTTCTCCTCCTCAAATTCAAAAACTTAAAACATATTTCAAGGACCTGTAAGAACCTTGAAAAACACATTACAGGCTCTTTCATCAGAGTCAGTTTTTCATTGAACACCTCGTGTTGACCTCAGTCCAACAAAGATTATTTTATAGAAACAGAATGAGACCAAACGCTGAGAGATACAGAATAAAGTCAACAGGTTTCAAACAACTTTTCAAGGCTGTTTCAAGCCCAGTTTCCTCAAACTCAAGGACCCAACACGGCGTAGTTTGAGACACAGATCACGGTTAATTACTGCCACACACTCATAAAAAGCTTTCACGGATCCATGTCTATTTTCCAAAACTTTCCAGGCCATTTCCCCCCTCTCAAATACACAAGCTACACAATCCTAAACATATAAAATAACTCTGATGTGGTGATTCACTGTTTGTCAGTGTCAGATCACTGGAAGATAAACCTGTTTTCCCGTCTTCAGGATGAAACTTGTTTTATTTGTTTTGTGTTGTGAGTCTAAAAACAGCAGCAGATCTGATTTGATCTGACAGTCAGCGACTTCACAGCACCGAGCCTGAACACCACACACTGAAACACTGTGGATCAGCTCTGATATTAAGAATCTGACGAAGCAGCTCTGCGTCTTCAAAGAGCTGCCTGGAGGAAAGGCGGAGACACACGCCGGCTGGTTTTATGATTGTTTTCATTATTATTATTGTCTGCGAGGAGAAAACAGGATTCTCTCTGCAGCAGATCTCCAGATGATCGATACAAAAACTGATTGTTACTCTGTGTTTCATGTGTTTTTGGTCTTAGTTCATTATTTTAAACTTCTGTTCACTGAATTTCATTTCCTACACTCAGATTTTTTTCTCAGCTCGTATTGATTGTGCAGATATTCCACCAATAACAGGTTAAGACTAAAACCAGCTGCCATGTAAACATCATATTCATAGGTACCTGATTAAAGAAGTCTGAAATCTCAAACCGAGAGAGACGATTCACTCTGAATCACTCGTGCACGTGTGAATGAATAAACATATAAATATAAATAGTACATGTGGCCTGGATCCACTGCAGTGACCTGTCCTGAAAGAAGTGACCTGGACCTCATCTGAACCCGGTTCTGAGTGTCTCCGAGGACGTCCACGACGAGTGACGTCTGAACTCGGATTGGTTCTGATGAACGCAGCATGACGATGAAGCTCGTTCGTCTGAGTTTGTTTCTAAACACGCTGAACTTCTCAGAGCAGGACAATAAATCAGCTGACACACACACACACACACAGTGATATAAATAGGTCTACATCTATCCACAGTGAGATGCTCAGCTGTTCCGGTGTACACACACACACACACACACACTCTCTCTGTCCTTTAACCCTTGACTGGAAGCTCTCTCTCTATAACTTATTAACAGCTGACACTAAACGGGGTTTCCCGCTCACATTTAAAGGAGCAGTGAGACAGGTGAAGCTCAGACAGGAAAGAAGATTGCCACACCTGACACCACCTCATGATGATGTGTGTATCTGTGTGCGGTTCATTGTTTCACACCTCGGGACAAACACAAGGCGGACAGGACGGGCTGTGATTGGACAGAAGACAGAGGGAAGGATGGGTACTTACAAGCTGCCTCTCCTGGGAAGGCTCAGCTCCTTCTGCAAGAGAGAGAGAGAGAGAGAGAAGTGATTACTTTAATGATCGAGAGTCATTTTGTCAGTTCACACGTTTGACCAACAGGTGTCACTGTGACATCACGGCTGGAGTCTGTTCACCTGTCCGTGTCATTACAGATCACTGATTTTGTTGGTGGCTTCATTTCATCTGATTTAATTCATGTAACCTCCATCTTAACCAAAACAAACAAACATCTGGGACTCCAGTTTCACCTCCACATCTGGAGCTCAAACACAACCTGCTGCAGTCAGGTGACCTCAGGCGTTTGACCACGTTTGAAAGGTGACTTTTTCCTTCTGTGCACCTGAGCTGCAGCTTCTATGAGCGGCCACCAGAGGGCGGAGGAGTGCCGTTACAGTGATCATGACTGAGCAGCTGTTTGGAATGCAGCCCGATCTGAGAAGAAGCTGCAGACTGGCAGAGGAGCGTCTGACTGACCGTCAGCTCCGAGCGAGACGAGCGAACAAACAAGATGAATCTGAACGTCTGTGACGCTCAAACTGGAACCTGACAGACCGCCGACGTCACCACAGCCTGCCTGGAGAGACCATCTGTCCAACAGCACTAATCAGTGTGTGTGTGTGTGTGTGTGTGTGTCGATGAGGTACATAGATGTCGAAGCCGTGTGTGTGTTGCCAGGTTCCCAAAGTAGGTCAACAGCTGGTTTTACTTTGAAAAGCATCATTAACACCTTCATCAGCATCCATCAGAGAGAAGACACACACACACACACACACACACACACACACACGCACACGCACACTCTGATCAGCTGTTAGTCTGTGAATCGTCCCAACAACACGTGAAGAAGAACAAACTTCTGAACACAAACAGGAAGTGACGCTTTGTTTATTTATGACTGTTCGAAATGTTAAATGAATGTTTGAATAACGTTGGAATAACGTTCTGCTGTGCGAATCATCAGAGCAGCTTCTTTGGCTCTCAGACACACACACACACACACACACACACACACACACACACACACACACACACACA
>NC_040027.1:7666478-7748978 GCF_000972845.2 Larimichthys crocea | reverse complement strand
AAACACTGATTTGATCACACACACACACACACACACACACACACACACACACACACACCATGATCAAACACATTTACTGGCCTTTAGGTCTGCAGAGCAACATGAGAGTAGATATTCATCAGAGTGTGTTTCTGTGTGTAAATGTCTAACCGTCAATATGAGCAGTACGTGTGTGTGTGTGTGTGTGTGTGTGTGTGAGCTGTTCCACCCAGGGGTCCGTTCATAATAACATGTTTTAGTCGAGCTAAAAACATGCAATTAACAGGAGGATGCAGGGGAGCCGAGCTCCACCGGAGACAATTAGAGCTGCAGCAGCAGCCGGCAGCCAGAATTCATTATGAACACTGTGAATATTGATGAGGACCAAGTGACAACAAAGAGGCTCGCACACACACAGACACACACACACACGGGCTAATGGAAAAACACTGATGTTTACTGTGTAAATGGTCCGGTCCATTAATCGACGTAGAGCCGAACAGAGACGACAAATCGACCTGATGGAAGAAAAACTGTTGATCACGACGTTAAACTAAGTTTATGTGCGACTACGTGAAAACAGAAACATCTGACAGAGATTAGTTTGACTTTGACAGAGCCGAGCATCCAGAATAAAGGAAGATATGGTGTTAGTTATAAAACTAAACAGATCTGTGAAACAGGTCTAGTTAAAATCTGTTTTGTAGCTTCACGTCGTTCACGGTGATGGCGTGCTGACCGCCGTCACACTCACTGTGGATTAGAACCTCGTAACTATCCCTTTAAATCAAACACCCAACATGTCAGGTCTTGTGATGGTTAAGGTACGGTTATTAAACTCTATGACTTCCTGCAGATGTTTCACTTTAAAAGCCTAACAGGAACTGACAAGAATCTATGTGAACAGCTGGAAGGCTTTTAGTGTGAAACCTCTGCAGGAAGGAAGAGTTGGACTGACACACCTGGAAGCGAGCAGCGAAGTAGAACGACTAAAAACTGGATTTTTAGGAAGGTTTGGTGTCATCAGCATCGTGGTTGCTAGCTGCAAGCCCCTCACATCACCCTCTAACTCAGAGCATGACGGAGAAACTTTGGCAGCTTTACAGACGTTAACGCGGCGCTGCTCGTCTGTCGTGTTCATCAGCAGTGGCGTGATGAACGACGTCCATAAGGCTGGAGATCCGACATAAAGCCGCTCTGAGTCAATGAGATAATTGTCTGTTGTCGTCCCGAGGACACGAGCGGCGTCCTAATGAACGCTCTGCTGCTGCTTAACGGACGCCACCAGAGACACAGAGGCCCACTGGGACCAGTGAGGCTCTGCAGAGGGGTGTGTGTGTGTGTGTGTGTGTGTGTGTGTGTGTGTGTGTTTTGGGTAAAGGAACACAGGGGTGAGTGTGTTTGTGTCTCAGAATAACACACTTTACTATCGACCAGCATTACAATCTGCCTGGGCCACACACTGACACATTAACACAACTAATCTCCATTAAAGTGTGTGTGTGTGTGTGTGTGTGTGTGTGTGTGTCACCAGGGGGATGACATCCATTTGGGTCGGCTTTTAATCTTCCAAATGAGAAGATCCAACTCGTCCTACACTAACAGCCCATTACTCTGTGTGTGTGTGCTGGTGTGTAGGTGAAGGGAGAGCACAGTATAATTGTTATAGATTGTGTGTGTGTGTGTGTGTGTGTGTGTGTGTGTGTGTGTGTGTAAGCAGGCTCTTAGCTGAGATGAGTGCAGCTGTGACCAACTTTTAACCCTTTAGGTGACGTAATGCTGACGACTGACGGCGGCGCAGAGATAAACTTGTGTAAGACGAGCTGCTTCCATTCAGAGCGATACGTTGCTCCCTCACAGGACGAAATGATCCATCATGAAACATGTTTATGTGTGAAGTAATGCCTAAATATGAATTATCTAATATTCTAATTCAGGAAAAAATGCCAGAATCGTGTTAACTGAAGCTTGAACGTCTGATTCATCAAACGTGAAAGTCCCCGGTGGTCAATCTGCTTTGGAACAGCTTCCTCCTCCGTCTATCATCTATTGTTTGTCCACAGCTGCACTTTTCACTCATCGCTCGCTCCGCAGTCACTTCCTGTCAGGCTGCGGGACGTCCACACGTGCAGCTGTGCGGTCTGTCGGACGGACCGCCGGAGATCCAGAAGTGTACAATTATCCCGGCAGCGTGCCGCTGCTCGTCCCCTCCACGGCACAGACAACCTGCTAATTAGTTTCAGCTATGAAGAACATCTCACACACACACACACACACACACACACACTGAAAGGAGCTAATCTGGCCTCATCAGCTTGTCTATCATGAGTTCCAGTAGGCCGACACTTCCTCCAGCGAGACGCTAGAGCCGCTATCAGCGCTGGCAGAGAAAACAAGCTAATCCTAATTGGAATTTACACATTCAAATGAAATCTGCAACGCCTCACTGCAAGGGTTTATCTGCAGATAATGGAGGCGTGTGTGTGTGTGTGTGTGTGTGTGTGTGTGTGTGTGTGTGTGTGTGTGTGTGTGTGTGTGTGTGTGTGAGGCAGATTGGCAGGTGGATTTGAGCTTCAGCTTCCCGACAATAATTAAAACAAAGAGCTGTCTGGTGTCTGTTTCAACATGCTGAGCTGAACTCTCCACTGGGACTGCAGCATCCACAGAGTGACAGACAGACAACTGTCCCCCGATGACTCTGCCAATATTCAATAACCGATCACTGCCAACGGTTATTCAGGACGACCTCTCGTCGCCTCATCTTCTAACGTTGAAGTCGCGTGCAGCCACTACGTGACGGAGGCGTGCCCGGTGGAGTCACTGCTGCTCAGAACCAAACCAGAGATTTGCTCCTGTTAAACTTTGTGAAAGGTGGAGGAGGTCTGACGAGCTGCTAACACAACCAACGACAACGACTACAAGAAGAAGATGAACGAGGAAATCAGTGACGAACTAAATCAGCTGTTTATCTACAACCTACGAGCCCAGATGGCTGAAATATCTTAACGTCTGCGGTCTGCAGCAGATAAAGGTCAGATAACTCCACCTGCAGCTTCACTTGGCTGAAGCCTCCGTAATAATTTAATGAGTGCTCCGATATGGAAATGACTTAATATGCCCATCCCTGCTATACGGCCCTCATAATGGGTCTTTCGGGGGGCCTCTAGAGGTTCGGGCCCCAGGGCTGTGGCCTAATTTTTACCCAGTTAATAATCCAGTCATGATGTGCTCACACAGTAATGGACGACTGTATCAGACACTCTGGCCACTTCGAATGATCAACTCCCAACCTGGACCGCAAAGGGAAGCGCAAGATAATTACTGGAGGAAATGGGGAAACGTCTTTTGTAAGACAACATGTCCAAATTCTGATTTCAGCTTCTCAGATGTGACAGTGGACGGATTATCTTTGGGTGGCGGACGTCAGTGATCAACATTTTCTCACGTTTTATTGACCAAACAACTCGGCGATGAATCGAGAAAATGATTGACGGATGAATCATTAATGAAAATAATCGTTAGTTGCAGCCTTTCTGTCTGAAAATAATTTAAATGAACACGTCGGGAACCACACATGTAGATAACTGGTGTTACGGTTTCATCTGAACGCTCCAGTTGCTGATGCCCGATCAGTTTCGCCGTCACTGCATCTTCAGATCAGAAACACTCGATGAGAAATATCGTTGAAGACGTGAGCAGGTGTAAAACGTCGTACTTATTTCAGATTTAATAAAAATGAAAATGAGGAAACTTGATTGGAGCGTCTCCGCCTGCAGGCGGTGTTTGAGCCCTGCACGGTGTGAAGCAGTGAACTGTGGACGTGGCGTCGGGACGCTGACTCGGTCCAACGGCCTGATGGGAATTGTTCCTGAGTGACAGAGGTAGGATTTCACCCCTTCCCCCCTCCGGCATGCACGGTGAGATCTGATGCACTCGAGCAGCTCGTTTGAAAGAACAGAACAAACACGAGTGTCATGCACGTCGACTTGAAGCTTCAGAGGAAATTTGCAAAGTGGTTTTGAAAAAAAGAGGTGAAGCCGTGACCCAGATTTCTGAGCGGAGAAAGATCTCGCTCTGCTTTTATGAATTCATAAAACAGCAGGCGGCGTGTTCGCGTGTATGCAGAAACAAGCTGATCTGTATGGAAAGAAATGAAGTCATTTCCATTCCTTTGTGTGTCTTTCTCTCTTTTCATCCCTCTGGTCTGCCCTCGCTCGCTCCTGCAGTTTCAGTTTATTATCAGGAAACCAGACGAGCGTGCTCCACCGCTCCGCCTGTCATCCCTTCTTCATCCAGCCCCCCACAAAAAATGCTTCAATTTGCACCTTTCTGCTGCACGCCCCCTCTCTGCCTGTCTGTCAGTGTACTGTAAACCCTCCCCCAGCGCTCCATCGAACAAAGAAGCCGTAACACTCCTGCTGAGTGAATTCACACCGCCATCAACTAAAAGTGAAGCAGCAACTATTTCTACTTTCAAACTAAACTACCGAACAGCACAAGTGACTGATCTTTTATTGGAAACTTTAAGTACAATATAAGTTAGACCTCGTTCAGACTAACTTTAGACCTCCGCCATAAAAACGTAAAACATCCTGAGGCTGATCTGAACTTTAAACTGCTTCATCAAACTTCTCCAACGTTTTCTGTGAGTGCAAACTTAAAATAAATAAAATAAAGTTATAAAACAGCAGAGCGAAGAGGAGAGATGATGAAACACTGAAGCAAGAGAGAGAGGAAGAACATTCTGAGGGAAAAGATGAAGACTATCTGTGATGGATTCATCTCTGAGGAAGAGGAGAGTGAACAGTGAGGAAGAGGAGCAGGAAGAGGAAGAGCAGGAAGAGGAAGAGGAGGAGGAAGACTAATTATCAGAGGCAGGAAGTGAGACAAAGAGGAGTTTGATGGACAGTTACAGAGGGAGACGATTCCCTGGAGGACAAAGAGTGGCGTGATCAGTCTGAATGCTCTTTCATTGCCTCGCCCTCACCCTCCTCACCCTCTCCTCACCCTCCTCACCCTCTCCTCACCCTCCTCACCCTCTCCTCCCCGCTGTGCTCGCAGACAACCCCACTCACGGCTCATCTTCATTGTCAGAGCTGCTCACGGCGGGTGAGGGTTCAGCGACGGGCGGGCAGACGAGGAGGGAGATATGAAGGGTGAGCAAACATCACTCCGAGCTCGGGCGTCGGCCACAGAGGACTTCAGTAATTATCGTCATCAGTTCTACAAACCGCTCTGATTCCAGTCCTCGTTTAAATCAGGGCACTTCTTTCACATCTGGGAGTTCAAATCCAATTAACGCGTTCTCTCCACTTCCTCCAGAGCATCCAGCCGCCTCGTGGACATCGTTTGATTTTCTTTGCTCCTCGGGGCGATCCGCTCATCCTGCCGTATTGTTACTGTACCAACACGTGTGAGAACAGCTCACTCAGTTCACGTCAACGGAAACACCAACGATCGGTGGATGATGTGAATCTATGCTGAGCTTTCGAGTTTAACATTTGGCAAATATCATCGAGCTTCAACCCAACCTGTTCTCTCAGGATGATCGGATGAGACTCAGGTGTATATCTCCGTCACCGGCTGAAGTCTCAGGGTTTCAATCGCTGACAGATTTCTACAAGTTTAGATTTAATCGTGTAAGCCTCTGATCAGTGATCTTTCCCTCAGGTGCATTTGAGGATGTTCTCTGTTGCACCTCATTTAACCTTTCAGGCTGCGTTAGCTTCAGGTTTTTGGGCCATGTCGGGGAAGAAGAAGCTGAAAAACTGCTGCTGGAAACACTGAGACTGATCCAAACAGGAAAAGTAGTGATGAACTCAAAGATGCTACAAGGCTCAGCATAGATGTTGAATGAGCCCTTTTACATCCCACATTACACGCAGACATTTGAATATCGATTAGTGACACTAACGGTTTGGTTCCAGCTGAGATGATGAAGTGAAGGATGTTTGTACCAACGTTAACGAGAGCGTGAGACACAGCGTGAAGCCTGAGGACAAACAGACTGAGTGCTGTTTGTTGTTGTTCAGTATAAAGACGAAGAAAAGAAACTGTCCTGAGGAAATAGGACTGATGCTGTGTGTGTGTGTGTGTGTGTGTGTGTGTGTGTGTGTGTGTGTGTGTGTGTGTGTGTGTGTGTAGTGATGGCGTCTAGACATTCAATTTCACACTCTTTGAAGTTTTCTGCCTGCTGGCCAAACGCAGCCGTGTGGATGAACTCAACATGAAGAGACAACAGGAGGAGGAGGAGGAGGAGGAGGAGGAGGAGGAGGATGGATGGAGGAGGGGGCAGAAGATGAGGAGGATGGAGGAGGAGGGAGATTCCCTTTTCTTCCTCTTCTTGCATTATTTAGTTTTATTTTCGGAGGATTTCCCGCTCTGATATCACAACAGAGAGTCGAGATCGTAACGTCCTTATTTTTTCTCTGGTGTTTGAAATCATCCATGATCTCACGGCGTCCTCTCAGAGGATTCCCGGTTCATTTCAGCAGTGGCAGAGCTGGAGGGACGACGAGAGTATCGACTCTGGGTGAGTTTAGGGAGACGGCCTTTGGCTTTCTTCTTCATGTGGTGAAAGCAGTCAGGAAGCTCTGCAGCATTTCAAACCAGCATCCACCTCCAACTAACTCGTCCCCACAAATACCAGTCTGTATTTATGAGACTGAATCTGTTTATTATCTCACGTTAAAAGATTTCTGTGTTGTGCTGCTGTATGTCAAGCGTGCAGCGTGAAAGAAGCAGGAAGAAACCTTTAAATCAGGGCGGACACATGAATTATCTCTGTGTGCTCTGGGCTCTGAAGTGTGGTCCAGGTACAGAGATCACCTGTGCAGGTAGGGGGGCGTGGCCTCAACAGCCCTGCAGTAAGCAGTGTGCTATGTGCATGTGAGAGCAGATATTCAAGTGTTTTAGTCAAGACTATGCTAAAATTAATTTCCCACAACTATATTTAAGTTCCCTGTTAAATTCCCATTTTTCCCCATTTATTCCCATAAATTCCTGTTAATTTCCTATAGAAAGTTTTCCAATTTTGCAACCCTACTGCTGTGTCAATGTAATTACATATCATCTGCATAGAAATTAAGATATATTACATTTACTTGTAATGTAATCAAGAAGAAGATCTGGCTGGAAAGTTTCCAACTTTGAAAATTTCTGGAATTTTGGACCCCTAGTCATTAAACTGAGCGTGTGACATGACTAAGCTTGACATCCAATCAGACGTCAGACCTGCACTCACCTTTCCGCTGACACAGTTTAGTCTTTGGTGTCTCGTGTTACGTCCCGTCGAGCTCCGCAGCGCTCAGATTTACAGGTTTTTAATGTCTACAGTGAAGTATCCGTTTGGTGTCTGCGGGTGGAGGAAGAGGAGGCCGCTCTGCCTCCACCCGCTGAAGTGCTGATCTGAAGTGCTTCTATGGTTACAGGTCACTCTCTCTCTGTTCAGAGGATGAGCTCATATTATTCTCTCAGCAGTCGCCGTGGCTACCGGATGAGCTCACCGCTCGTTTCTAATTGGCTAATCTTGTCTGCTGGCGGGAGACGGAGAAAGAGAAGCAGGAGCAGAGTGAGACTTAAAACAAAAGAAAGAAAGAGAGAACCAGCAAACTTCAGTGATTCAGTGAGAAGTTTGAGCTGCAGAGCTCGAAGACGTGGGACAGAAAGCTAACAACAGAACTCCTGTTCCCACTCTTCTCCTTCCCTCATCCATCCATCATCCATCATCCCTCTCTTTTTCTAGAACAAACAACAAGAGGGCCAGCCAGCAGCCAAAGTCCAGCTAAGCCCTTTAAGCTGTGTTTAACCTGCTCCTGGGGCTGGATGTGGTTTTACAGCATCAGCTAACTCAACATCGAAGTCCTGACCTCCACAGGGACTCCATTAGAGCTCAGAAACTTTCAGCTACTTCAAGGTTCGAGTCAGACCTCCAGAGAGGAAGAACCACACTATAAAGTGTTTACCGCTCTGAGTCTTACCTTGTTTTTATCATAGTTCTGATGTTAACGTTGACATGAACTCTAGAAAGATGATTAAGACAGTTTAGTGTTGGCTGGATTCAGTAATCGACGAGCCCGACGTTTTCTTCACCATCAAAAACACAAAGCCGGCTGGAGTACGTTTTAAAATGACATAATGAAATGTTCATTAACGTATCTCACAAGTTGATACTGAACATATCTGTAAACTGTTCACTAACAATGTATTTCATCTGAGCTGTTCAACAGAAATCACTCACCTTGACTCGAGTATTTTAAACTTTATCGTCATGTTTGGGCAATAAATGATTATGAAATAAAATCTACCGTAAGAACAGGGTCTGAAACAAACACCCAAGAGACAATGCGGGATGGTTTCGGGTTATTCAAGTCGATCACAAACATTTTAAGACGCTGAACCTGGAGAATGTTTGTTACATAAAGCAAACGCAGGAGGCTGACTTCAGGTGACGCTGGGGCTGATGACTGTTGGCCTTGTTCATTCAGACACTCAGAGAACACGCTGAACTCGTTCTGTCCGTCTCTTTAGTGACTCTGCGTCCTCTAAGTGTCAGAGGAGGAGATGTCACAGTTACTAATCCAGGAGGAGTGCAGCTATTTCTCAGTTTGTGTTTCAGTCTTTGTTGCCATGGAGGGCTCAGTATCTGTGAGTTTGAGTCTGGACTCAGATCCGCAGTGGAGACCGAGGCTGTTCGCTGACAGTCGAGGTTTAACAACGACACAAACTTCCACCCAGTCTCATTCCTCAGCTGCCCATGCACACACATCCTCACATTCAGCTGTACGCTCTGACAATGACGCTCTGTGTGGACCCGTGGATTCTGAATCCGCCCGCTCTCGACACGTCTGCTTATGAGAAACTTCCAGATCTGATGTTTAAGTCGGGAGATGTTTCCCCCCTGAACGACTCCTGGTGTCAATCCAGCTGCACAATGTTTCGTCCTGATTGGCCACAAACACCGGCTGCTCTCAGAGCTTCCCCCCCGGGGACAGACTGGGGTACATCTGCTGACGTGACGCAATGCGCCATGGGTAATTAATTACCAGATTTGTGGTGCATTCCAAAACAGAGAGGTTACATAAACTACTGTGGGAACTTTGTGAGAGGAACTTTTCAGGAAGGTTAAAATAACAGCACCATTGTTAGCAAAGCCGAGTTATGCCGAGGAGCATAACAAAGGAAACCATTGGATCAGCAGCACCATGTGACCTGCGATGGGTATGTGACACTTTTTGGGGCCTGAGTGATTTCATTACAGAACAACGTGAGCCTCGTTATTAAATAAAAAAGGTTTTATAGTTTAAATTTCTCAAAGAACAAAAAAGAAGAATCCCATCAGCACCTTCACTCGATGAAGATACCCAACAATACAACGACCATCCAGGCAGACCTCGTCCAAAACACCAGCGATGTTAGAAAAACCTTAGATATTAATAAACTGGATTTTAGTCTTGTTAGGTTCGCGAGGATTACACCAATGACAAAAACTGTTGACCCTCTTGGCTTTTTGGGCAACGACCAGCTGCTACTTTACATTTGAGAACTTTGGCTCTATATGTTACATGATTGGGGTAAAAACATCTTCTATCTTGTCCAGATGCTGAATCTAAAAACTGTACGACTTCTCTAAATACCATTTTTTCCACTAATGTCACCAATCAAAGCCCAGAGCAAACATACCCTATCCCTAAAATCTCCACTAAGGCTACAGATTTATGAAAATCTAAGAGCTCAATATGATCAATCCACCAGAATCAACACATTCATTCACTGCCCAACAATGAGCGCACAAATGTTCCCTTAAACATTGTACATTAAAAACAAACAAACAAAACAAATATCCCAAGCCAAATATCTATCCAACAGACAAATATATATCTGGGCCCAATCCTAAAAGACTGGAGCGAATTCAATCATCCAAAGAACTCAATACTGTTCTCTGTTCCCATTATAATCTCAGAACATTTCCGTCCTGAAGAGGCTCTTCATCTGCTGTCGGAAATGTCGGATCATTTTGGTATCTGGATTGAAGCTCAGGTATTATACTGGCAGCAGAACTGAAAATGTTCAAACGTCATGAATAAAATCCCTCCGACTCGACGAGCCTCTGGAGTGTCTGAGTTTAATGGAAAAGGGAAGCAAACAAAGAACTGTGCTGTCTGCTCCTCTTTATTCAGCGGTGAGGTTATTGTGGGTGATTACAATAAGTCAAACAGTGCTGTACATCCCTCACACACTCCCCTCCACCTCCCCCTTACACTTCAACACCAGGATGGCAGCAGGCATGCCACCCTCTGGGCTTTAGCTTTTATCACGTTGAGAGATGTCTGCCCGCAGGACGGCAGATAAAAGGAAGATGAAGGGGAGGCGGGTAAAAGGAAAAAGGGGGGTTGGACGTGGAACCATGCAGGGAAGGTTCAACCGAAAAAGAAGCTGCGAGGACGACAATACGGCATATAATACATTGTAATTAAAATGTAGTGTGAAGCTTTTTGAACTTGGGTTCAAGCCACCTGCTGAGCAAATCCAATCACACTGTGAGACTCAAACCCAGGCTGCAACTGACGGATTTCTGTCATCAATTATTGGTGTCAGTTAATGTTTTATGATGCTAAAAACGGCTGTTGTGCGTTCTGCAGCTTGTTCTGTCCAAACCAAAGATATCAAATTTATAGATTTAAATTCAAACATCTAAAAGGCTGCAACCACCAATTATTTGTCATTTTTGTTCGATAAAGAACAATCCATGGAATATCAATAATTGTCTGGATACTGGATACTGAAATGTCACCTCAAAGGTTCGTTCAGTAAATGTTCTGGAGCTTTCTATCACATCCCATGATCTTCTTCAGCAGATACAGCACTTCTTGCCCAGGTTGGCTTAAAGGTTGAGTTCCAGAGTTCATTCTCAACCTGAATAAAGATCATGACGTATAACTGAAAGCTCCAGAACAACAACCGAGTTGACCTTGAGTCTATTTTTTTCAGGAATTCAGGTCATTCATATATTTAGAGATCTCCTGAGTGCGTCTGGTTAAAGTACTCAGCCAAACATCACCAGGATTCGTGTTTAATCAACATTCCAGTGAATATAAGTATCGTCTCAGACTCTGTAGGCAGATACCGGTTATTAAGACTCAGCTTGGAGCCATAAAATGTTCTGCTTCTACCATTCTCTGTATTTTCTCCTGTAATCGATGTTATTCTTCGACGAGCTTTCTTTATTTCGTTCAATGAAGACAAATCAGTGCAAATATTCCGGGTAACTCAACTTTATGAGACAAGGTTATTTCAATATGGGGAAATGTAGCTCCGTCACTGACAATCAATCACTGCTACAGAGGGATCTTTACAGCTGACAGCATTAAATACTCAGTCACGCTCTCGCCTTCCTCTATATGTCTGGTTTATTGATAGACTAACAGGAAGCCGGCAGAAATTACGTCCATTTTTCTTCGAGCACACGCAGTCCATTATTAGCTCTCTGCATTGTGCTGAGCAGCCGTAGTAGCTGATGTTCTGGGCAGCAGCTGCTGCAGTGATTTCAGCAGAACAGTGGACCGGGTCACAAGTTATTGCACCGCTTAACGGGAGCAGGATATCGATTCACCACGAGGAGGATAAAAGCTCCAGAGAGGGAAAATCAACAACTGGAGGGAACAAGATGTTTCTGTGAAACTTTACGAGGCCAGACTTTTCTCGTGGGTGGAATTCAGCTCTGTGAGTAAACAACTGGAGCAATGCTAATCCAGCAAACCTGCCCTTCAGATTTGACCTCCTGTAACAGCAGGAGAAATGCGAGTTGGTTCACGCGATAAGAAGAAGGCGGCGCCAATTCTCTAGTCAGAAAACCAGAAAAAGAGGGTGCAACAAGATGGCGTCATTAAACGAGCACCAGTGGAAGCTCAAGCGGTGGAAAACAATGCAAACAGCTCTGATGTCCTGAGTCTTACCTGGCTGAGCTCTGAGGCCGTCTCATTGGTCTCCTTGATAATATTCAACCTTAACCCGACCCAGCTGACCGCCCGTCTGCAGCCCAGAGACCTCCTCTGCCTTCCCGCCTCTTCATTAGTCTGGATCACCGGCAGACACGCCATCGCAAACACAACACACACACACACAATCAAACACTCCCAGAGGAGCTCCGACAGGACTGAGGTCCATTCCCGCTGAACCCGACACTTTTAATAACTCCTAATCCATAAAGGAGATTTGCTCGTTTGCTTTTAATTGGCTGGATTTTGCCGTCCATTCGCCTCATCCAAGTTTTTTTAACACACACTCACCTATCATGGATTTCTCACCCTGTTTTGCTTTGACACTGTTTCCCTGCCAAAATACAAGATTACTCAGAGCTGCTGAGCTTTTGCGAGCCCTGTACGGTGAAGGGGCGTTCAGGGGTTAAAGCCATAGAAGGAAAAGTTAAATTTCTTTTTCCCTATCTCTCTCAGGCTGGGTACCTCAGGGTTATCAATATTTCACAAGGCTGAGAGCGAGGGAGGTATAGCGGCATGCTCGGTCAACTGTGGCCGGAGGGGGAGGAGGAGAGGAAGGAAGAGGCGGAGGAGGGAAGGAGCAGAATCTCTCCATCATCCTGAGAGCCCGCTGCCTCCAAGGGGCACCATTATAACTTATAGCCAATACAGTGTATGATTAAAAGAGGGCAAGAAAAAGGACGAGAGTCAATGAGATCAATAAAAAGAAACAAGAGTCTGAGAGGAAATTAATGAAGATAATGAGCAGAGCGAGGAGAGGAAAGCTGAGCGCTCCAAAGAACAAATATCATGTGAAGGTTGAACATATTAAACACCACTGTAGGTAGTCTGCTGTGTCACCTTATGATTTATACCTTACATTAAACTCCTATATTGTACATAGACTGCCACATTGGTCTTTAGGGCTACCAGGCAATCTACAATACACTGCTGCTAAATTGGTTGTTTAGCAGCCCAAAACCAAAAGATAGAATACAGATTTATATCTATAGAGTCAACCTTCAAGCAGGAACTCACAAGGGAATACAACTCTACTTCTTGTTTTGTTCAACCAAACTCAAAAACTGCAACATATTCAGTTCACAAAGTCAGAATCTGTACAGACGTGCAGCCCAAACTGGGCAACCATCGCAAGCGTTCTGCCATTGTATATGACTGAGTATGGCAGCTACAGATCAGTTTTTAAATCAGTGTAGATTCAAATCATTAAAGACGAAGCAGACACAGATATGAGTTTGTTCACTGGTGGGTTTCTCAGCATCTGTCTGTGCCGTCCTTCCAGTGTTTACCATCCAGAAGCTTTCACTGCGTTCTGCATCGCCGGTTGATTAACGAGCAATAAAGACAGAAAAGACTCCTACTCAGTCTTTAATTACTTCACTGTAGTTTTACAGCAGCTTTATGTGGAGCAACTCCTCAGTTCTGAATAATTCATAAAAGTTTTGGAGCTGCAGTGATTAGTCGCTTAATCAGCAGTCGACCATTTAATTAATCTGCAACTATTTTGGTGAAAGTTTAGAGTCACTCTGAGTCACAAATTCTCAGATTGAAGTTTCTCAAAGGTGAATATTGTCTGGTTTAGTTCTCCATGACCAGGACCAAAGACTAATCGATTAATCAAGAAAATTATCTACAGGTTAAGCGCTAATGAAAAGAATTTAGCTGATATATTTTGGTGTCTAGTCACACACACAGTCTTGTTTTTATTTCAGATATCTGTCTGAGATTTCTGTCTGTGGGGGTGGGATTCATCTGTGATGCTCACAGGAGAATTTCTTTTCAGAAACAGCATCCATGTTCTGGATAAACCACAGAATACACTTTTTTTTGTATTAAGCAGAAGAAATAGTCCCTGAGGAATACTCAGATCAGGAAACCTGCTTGTATTTCATTTCCATGAAATCTGAGCGAGCAGACACGGAGCACAGAGTACGCCAGTGAAGAATCGTCTCTAAATCCATGTGACAGCAATTTAGGATGGAAGCAGATGCCACCTGATACGAGTCGACGGCATCCGTGTTGGTATCCAGACAGGGCTGATGTCAGCACAGAGCCTCGATAAAGATTCTGGATTTAATACGCAGTCAGGAACAGAAAGGCTTTTGTTTCTGGAAGGGGAAAACGCCTGCTGCTGTTTGGAGCTGTGAATGGCAGCACTAATCCAGCTTCTCACACTGCAGCGGGACACATGATCACACACACAGACGTGCACAGCACTCACGCACAGGCTGAGGGACGTATTTTACAATCCTCACCATTAAAGGCTATATTTTTTAATATATCGGGGGAGGCTCTGGAGTGTTGCCGACTGGTTGGAGTGCAGGAGAGAAACGGAGGTGTTACTATACCTTGGCACTCATAACATAACAGCAAGCGGGCCAGAACACAGGCGTCCGGCTCTGGCATGACAACATGCAATCATAAAATGGCTTTGTGATCCGAGCTGAGACAAATAAAGTCGTCCAATTGTTGGGATGCATCTGGATTTCTATGTGTTACACTGCTGGTTTCAGTGCCAGTATGAAATAGCTTTAGTCAAGGCTTACTCACAGGAACATCATAGTTACAAGTCTTTACAGGTAAAAGGTTTGAGTATTCATATGTTACATTTCAGTTTGTCATCAGGCAAGTAAATCTAGCAAAGAATTAAACATACAGAGCTGAAGATGTAAGTAGCTCCTCTGCTGATGAGAGTCGCACATGTGCAGTACTCATTGGGCTGTCGAGAGAAAATGGTGGCAGGTAAAGACAGGTAAAGTTTAGAAGGCGAAGCAAAAGCGAGCGTTTTATTTATCTGGAAGCAGGTTAGTTGGGTGGCATTAGCGGATGTGGGCGACACTCCAACGATGTGCGCCGCAATTTAATGCAAGTTTGAGAGCAATGCAGATAAAACAAGAGATGATGTCATCTCACTACCACTGTACCTTTGTTGTTTTTAAAATTAGTATAGGGTATGAGTAGATTACCCGGGCATGTGTTTCTCTGGTTTGTTGTGGACAGACGTTCATTGGCAGCATCACAGTAAAAAGACTCGTCTTCACTCTGTAGTTAAACCATCAAACACGACCACGGTCCTTAGAGGCATTGTAAACGCAGGCAGCACTCATCGGTACAGACACTTCAGCCCGCCGTACTAATGAGCCTCGTCTTGGACAGAGCCGTTTCATTGTTTTGTCCTCTGTGGTTCATTTATTTGCCCCAACATATTTCACTCTTCACCCCCACATCCTGTTTTAGAAACAGAGATCTGCAAATAGAAAGCAATAAGCAGCTTCAGGATCTAGACGCTAAGCATGGTCACTATCTGTTTGACCTTTGACCCTAACCACATTTTCTCTTTACCGTCCCTCCCAGCAGAGGTCAAGTGGTGGGCTCTTAATGCCCCCGTTTGGTCTCCTCCATCTTCCTCAGTCCATCAGAGCAGCCCGATGGAGTCCTGATGGAGTGGTGACCTCTGACCTCAGACTATATGCTAACTGACCTGACAGGGCTTCACACAAAGAACAGACACTGATCGTGTTGAAGAGCCATGCTGGTCTTTATGTTCCACTAAAGGATGAGGATGATGACTGGTCCATCTGTCCGAGGTAAGACTTCTCACCTGGAGTTGGCAACTAATGATTTTAAGTATCAACTCACCAAATAATAACTTGTTCTCTGTCGATTAATAAAAGGTATAATGTCAAACATCTGCCGGTCTCAGTTTGTGTATGTGGCATTCTTGTTTGACATTTAAACAAATGATTGATTAACAGATGACTGTCTAATGAGCTAATGAAACTAGTCGTTGCTTGCAGGCCTTTATGAGATGTAGACAAGCTTCAAAACATCACGTTGGAGAACGATAATCAACGATTAACTGTGCAACTGTTCTAGCAAGAATCTCAACAACCAGTGGCTTGATTGCATGAACGTCCCCTGACCTTTCTACTTACCAACACTCGATCGTTTATCGTGAAAATAAAACGGCCTAATCAGCATGAAAGCTGTTCCAGACATTTATGGACTCCAGAGGATGATTTAGTTGACTGTCTGACCTTTGGGACATAATTTCCACCTCAAAACCAGAAATATAACAATCTAAAAAGGCCATGGAATATCCAATGACATTCCTGCTCCCCAGAGGATAAAACCTTTCCTTTCAATGAGCCTGATACGTTTCCTAGAACACCACCTTCGGGATAAACGTTTACACTTTAGCTCCATGACTGGTGATGTTCCAAGAAAATCTAAATCACGAGTGTGGAGTTTATTCAATTCGACGCTGCAGCCTCTAGGGGTTGAGGTTTCAGACTGTCGGTCATGTTTTTAATCCGTCCACCCGACTCTATTTGTTGCCAACTGTGGGCATCCGGCCACTAAAAGGGATTTACAGAAACAAAACATGCCAGGGGATAGCCCTCCCCAACAAACACAAACACACCGAGCCCAGACAGAAGTGCTGCGTGGAGACAAACAAATATTCAGTTGTCAATCAGCGCCTCGTCTGCTTGGCAAAGTTTTCACATAAAAGGAATCATCTGATGGCTTCCCATTTCTTCTCCACAGTGTGACAGTTAGGGATTTAATGTGTGCTTGTAGTTTCACAATGAAGCTTCAGTCTTTTGATCATTCTCAGTTTTTGTGAGCGTAAACAGAGATCCTACAAAAAGACACTGCATAACAACAGGCTGCTCTTAATAGCCGAGATTCCTCTTCTCCAGAACACCTGTGCTGCACTCGTCTGCTCGTATTTCTCCAAACTCGAGAATGTCAAACACTTTTGTTGACTATGAAGATGTATGGCAGCTTTTTACTGCAGCAAACTGGACTGTAACTAAAACACAAAATAAGAGTGAGATGAAACACAAAAACATTTGGTGACCACCTTCATGTTTTTTGAGGTGTTCCTTCCTTTATCACGTAACATTTAAAAGTCATCTTCATTTCTATGCAGATGATATGTAATTATATTTTCAATCATAACGATACTATAATAAAAGGTATCAAAAACCAGATGAGGGAGTTTGTTATATTTTGTGTACATTACAAGGTACTATCACTGTTGGTGTAGTTGCTGATTGCATCAAGGAGAAATTACAGTGGTTGTGAAATGCACTAAAAATACAAAAGGCCTTATCGAGAGCCATTTGTCCATTCAGGGCTATGAAAGAAAGAAATATCTGTAGATGTGAAAGTCTTGTTATAAGGTAACCAAAGCAACTATTCCTCTTAAACACTCATGGAAACATAGTTCTGTCGTGTCCTGTAAATATCTGATGCACTGGACCTTTAAAGCCTGAGATAGAACAGGTGCAATGAAGTCCTGGAGTCTCAGCAAATCCAGGTCATCTCTCTCTGCCTGGTGTCCTCATTCGAGGCCTACTTCGTCTCCACACAAAGCTATTTAAACACTGTAAATACTGGATGTAGAACACAGTGTGTCAGCGTCCTGTCACATCCTTATATCCTGATTTCTCCTGGCGGCTTCAGAGTGAGGGAGGGAGGTGGTGGGGGGGGCTGATGGGAAGGAGGTTATCTGAGGCTGGATGCTGAATCTGACTCCAACGTACGGTACCCTCCCCTCGCTCCCTCACAGACGGATTGGGGGGGAAGGAGGATTGTCTAATGTTTGCTGACTCAACATTTCTGGGAACCTCCTCATGTACAGCCCTGAAACCACAAAGTCACTAAAGTGGGATAGCAACAACATCTGAAGTGCAGGATTAAAAAAACGAAAACAGAAACATCTTCAAGAAACGTCCAGTTAACCACAATAACCTTCAATGGATAGTCTGACCTGGATGACTGAAAATCTTCCTTGTACATAATACCTAAAAAATATCCCTAACATTTGTTTTAACCTACCAACAGTCTAAAAGCCAAAGACATTCAGTTAAAAACAGCAAATCTTCACATTTGAGAAGCTAGTCTCAGTATTTGTTTGCTTTTTTTTGGCATATCTTGTGTGTTTTGATATACGAGGGCTTGTTGTTGCTCACTGGGTTGTGGCGTCATTTACCGATTGCCACCAGAGAGAAACTGGATATGTCTGTCGTAATGGTGAGTGTGTGTTGAGAGTGCTGGTATGCTTTTATCAGCTGGAAACGTGATCGGGTGAAGGAGTGTGTGTTTCAACAATGACTCCATCAAAAACAATCACGACGTGTGCACGGAGGTCATTGTACCAACAAGTTTTCCTGCTCGCATTCTTTCCTTTAACCCTTCACCCAATCGATCGCTCCCAGTCAAATTCTGTGCGTGACCTTTGACCCCTGTGAACTACAGAGGAATCCTGAGTAACAAACTGAGTCTTACCTGAAGTCCTCTGCGCCTCAGAATACTCGAGTCGTCCATGATTCTGTGAGTTCAGGTGTCTTTTGGTTTTCTTTTTTTATTTTACAAAGCTACAAAGTTCAGGCACTTTCTACGAAGCCGGTCCACATGGAGGAAGTTACATCACAGTCTCCTGCTCCTCCTTTCTTTGTCTATCAACTGTCAACAATGATCATGCCAACAGAGACTGTAGAGCTGCCAAGTACGATACTTTATTTAAGAGACGGCCTCCTTTTCAAAGCAAGTCCCTGCTCATGTTCCAGGTCTGCGAGTCCTGTTTCTTCTTTGATGCTGCAGGTGAGTTCACTTTAAAAGAGAATCAAACGTTTGAAGCCCAAAGATTCAGGGATATTCCACTTGGGCATCTCGCAACAAATGTTCAAAAAGGCCGTAGAGAAGATGTTTCCCTTCCGTTATCTCTTTTGTTTACTCCCGGCTGAGGAAGGTGCGGTCTGGATGTAATTGAGGATGGCCCTCTCCTCTGCTTCGTCGTCACAGCACGTGTTGTTCCTGAGCTCGGCCTCTGTCGGCTGCTCTTCCATTCATCCGTTCGCCGCTGGACACACCCCTCTGAGTGAGCACTCCAGCGCTCGGCTCTGTTTTCTAACCCTCCGTTCGTCTTCCCGTCTGCCTCACACCCTTAAGGCACTAGTCCAGAGAAGACTCCGCTACCTCCATTATTCATGGACGACTCGCAATAGAAATTAATGATGACAATGGGGCCTCAGGGGGTGGATGAAGAAGGGAGAGAGGGAGGCGAAACATTAAATGGGAAAGGCACCAGCTTGCTACCCTCTGGCCTAATTAGAACTGAGCTGTCCCGGACGAGAACCCGAAAATCTGTGCAGAAACACACGCAGGGTGCTGGCCCTCACGACTTTTCTTTCGCCAAGAGCGACGGTCAGGACAGACAGAGTCGGCAGAGTTTAGAAAAGAAGCTCTGCGTTCTCTCGATCACTTTTTCAGTTCGGGACGAGAAAAAAAAACACAGAAAGAGAATCCCGAAAAACAAAAATCACACGCTTAAAGCTGCCGGACCCGCCTCAGCGACAGAGAGTGGACAGAAAACAAGAGCTTGTTTGTTTGCTAGCAGCGGTCCACTGAGCGAGGAGGCACCTCGCATCCATCTCCATGCCAACCGGCCGGGCCAGATTCCATCTGGTTGAAGCCGGCAGGAGCTCAGGGACTCCCACACACACACACTCACAACTGTCGAGACCACATGCAAGCCCGTCACACACGCTAGTCATCTCCTCATCTCCGCTGTCCTCTTCTGCGTCCTCTCCTGCATCTCGCAATCTTTGGTGTTGTTCCAAACGGCTGCAGGAAGGAGGAGATCCGGCACAGCTGGGAGTGAGGACACAAGAGGAGGAACGAAGGAGGAAGGACGAGTGCAGATACTGTTTGTCCTCCCCTCTCAGAGGAGCACAGATGTGGCCTCTCTCCGTCTCTTCTGTTGTTGCTTTCTTTGCTCTCTCTTATGTGTCAGTATGCTCACATGCTCCGACTCCTCCCCCGTCCTTTCATCACACGCTCTCCCTCGCTCTCTCTCCCTCTCTCTCTGCGGAGGCGGCCAATCAGGCGCCGGCAGAGGACAGAGACTTCGTTTGCGATGAATGGAGGGAGGACAAACGCTCCGCCTCCTCCTCCTCCCCTCACTCCTCTGCACCGTGTCCACCGCCACAGCCTCGCTCGCTCTAATCAAAACAAGAGGGTGTGTTCACACACACACACACACACACACACACACACACACACACACAGAACAATCTGTGGTTCATGTTTTATTATTGTGTATGGATGAATTAATCATGAGTGCGCTGATCAGAGGCTTCGGATGATTACTAATTCAACACATCGCAGCTCTTCAGCATTCACTGGCTGCGTCCTCTCAAATGTGACAAAAGTATGTGGACGCTTTAACGTGTCACCTGAAGAAAACATGTTCATTAATCTTCTGCTGCTCACACAGCCTCCGCTCTGCTGCTCTCAGATCAGCCATCAGACGCTGAACCTGCTGCAGAGATTTGTTATTCTGCCTGCAGCAGATGGTTTCTTACACAGAACCGTCGTTAAAGGGCAGGCACTTTCAAGAAACACCCGGCAGGTGATTGGATGAACCATCTGACAATCACCATCTATCACAGACGAACTTCAGGTCAGATCTACGAGCCATGAAGCCAGGAGAAGAACAAAAACATCGCTGTGGTCTGGACTTGAAGCCTGGAAAGATGAATCCTCACATGATCTCGAGTCCAGCTGCCTCACAGGTTCAGGATTTTGTTCACAAAACAATCACTGAGGTCCAACACTGACGTTGGGTGATCAGATCCGACTTACAGTCCATCCCAAAGGTGTTGGACAGGCTTTGAGCAGATCTTCTGGCACAAAATGAGAAATCATTCTTGACGTCTCGCCCGGTAAAAACAAACTGGGGAAATGATTTCTTTACGGAGAAGTTGGAGCTCCATTTGAAAAACATGCTTGTGGCAAAATGGAGCATTTGTGATTTGATGCATTAAATAATTAACACAGCATCAGTGTGACGTGAATATCTTTTGGACTGCTCTCGTTGGCTTGTGACGGACGTTTTTCAAAACATGAAACGTTGAACTGAATTATCGACCGGGACAGAACGAGACACAGACGCAGAGCTGATTCCTGGAAACATGTTTTATCAGATACATTTAGATCATTAAGGCTCTGTCTGAATAAAAACAGGATCACAGATAACAGCAAACCAGGACGCTATTTTTAAACTGCTGAGCCTCTTCTGCGATAAAGAGACAGAAACAAAAATGGGAGAACGAGGACAGAAAACAGAAAGAAGGAGGCAGAGATATGGAGGTGGAGAGTGGAGAGAAGGCAGAGTGGCTGGTGTCCTCCTACGCTCCACAGAGAGCGATGACTCACAAAGAGATGAGAGACTGTTAATGAGCAGGGACGGGTGGGCTGAATAACCAAGAAGAAAATAGTTCTCTCAGTCTGCATGCAGGAATACACCGAACACAACGCACTGTGATGTATGTTCAGTCTCTGTGAGGAGAACCCAGACTTTGAGTAATGTTGGTGAAACAGTGTGAGGCCTCCTCCTCCTTCTCCTCCTCCTTCTCCTCCTCCTCCTCCTCTCTGCCGGGCCCCCAGCTCCTGGTCAGAGCCTCTGTGTTAATGAGAGCAAAGGCCAAAGGAGGCCACAGAGAGGAATGTTCACACAGCCACAATGAGACTGACTGGCTCACTGGGATGACTGGTCGACTGGTTTCTGACCGTCTGGAGAGGCCCGGATAAGTAGCTGGTTTGTCGGCTCAGACGTACTTGTCACATATTTGTTCGAGCTTCATTTGCTCGTTAATATCCTGCTGTAACCACCTTCAGTCGGGCTGAGAGGGCTGATGTAAACCTCTGATAATTAAGCTGAGCAATTTTATCGATCCTGCGATATATATCGATATTTTGTTTCCCCAGAAAGTATCGATTTTTACATGGGGGTTCGACACATTAAGTCCCGTTCAAATCCCGTGTTCTGCCCGGCACTGCTCGCTGCCCATTTTCCCCGTTGGCTTTGCAGGAAGAGCGATCAGGTCACAGCCGCTAGTGTCGCTGCAGAGCATTTCTAGCAAGTTACCCGTCTAGATACTGTCTGTACACAGACACCGACGTCTTCCTCTTCCTGTTTACGCAGTCAGAGCGAGGAGAACAGACTCTGCTCCCACCACTTTGGGTTTAGGATTGTTAATATCTCTGAAACGGTTTATGATGGAGAGATGTGTTTTGTTTTCCTGAGATTCCGCTGAAGACGGAGATGTGCGGTTTGTGTCTGTCCGACACTTCCTTGTTGTTCTGTCACCGCGTAAAAGACAGTTTGAAAATAGATGTTTGGCAGACTTAAAGCGCAGTCGACGAATGGACAAACCAGTCAGTGGAAGGTATCTATGACGTATTCTGTATCAAAAGGGGCATTATTTTATTGATCTTCACGTATTTGGTTGAAAAACTGCATATGTATGTCAGGCAAAGGATTTAAAAATAATATATCTATTCAAAAACTCTTCACCAGTACTGTTTGAGATGTGATATGACAAAAATCATTTTGTCCAGCATTTGCAAGCTGTAGACTCTGTCTACAGTCTAGAGTATCGCTATCGAGTATCGCTACGGCCCTACTGATAATCTGTTCCTGAGGAAAGTATGATGATCTGATCGAGTCTGTCAGAAATGTTTCTGTGCATGTTCACCCTCGAGACGCTGTCGTCTGAACAGTGAAGGCACAGGCTTTACTGTCGCCAACGTTGGTCGTGTTTCCGTCAAAATATGGAACGAAAACGTGAATGAATGTTTGTTGCCGATCTCTACCGTTATGTGAATATTGGACATTGTGTTAGTCACATCAGATCTGTGCGGAGTCACGAGAGCCATGAGGAAACAGCTCATCAGTCATGTGACTTTAACGTTCGCTACGTCACGACTTATTCAGACACGACCAGCTTCCTTCTGTTCACCACAATAAAAGCCCCGGACATACACGCTGTTACTGCTTACTGGATGAAAGCTAAGTTCATGTAATCTGATGTTCTTCAGCGTAACCACGGCGACATACAGAACATCTACGCTGAGCAGAGGAACTGTGGATGATGTGAAAGAAAAGAGAGAGACTGAGGAGGAGGAGAAGAGTTGTTTTCTTCACACGCAGCTAATTAAAGCAAAAGCCCGTTACTGCTCTGTTTTATGTCTCTGCTGTATTGGAGGTTAATTGAAGCGGTGGCCCCGGCTGTCAATGACGAACTGCCAAGAGCAGCATTTTTTCTCTGTCTGGTAAAAAAAAGAAAAAGGAGAGAGAAGTCGTTCCTTTGACCTGGCGCTCGCTCCATGTTTGACCACACGAACAGTCAGAGCGCTCAGACTGTGGCAGGGCTGTTTTTAGCTGACAGCGTCAGGCTTGTTGAGCCCTGTCAAAACCAGAGACCCGGTTACCCGACCTCTCTACGAGACTGTCCGTGCAGTCTGCTACCAGCTACAATCACAATATATTCACCGGATGTTTTTACAAAGACTGACAGTCTGGAGAGAAAAGCGTGTCCGTGATGACACCAACAAAAGACTGGAGATAAAACCACCACATTTCATTCTTCATTCTTAGTTTCTTGTTCCTAAAACAAAACAATAAAGACACTTTTTTAATTTGACTTTTATCCAGGTTCATTCAGCTAAAACAGCAAAATGAATCTGAAGGTGTGGACAGGTGATCTGTGCTCACCAGCTCATCGCACAGAGATTTATCGAGGTTCAAATGTTTGTGAGGTGACAGGTCAGTGGAGACAAAGTCAGGGCATGTACACACACACAGACACACACAGACACACACACACACACACACTGGACGCTTTTACACCGCCGGCATGTTATCGTTTCACATTCTAACGTGACGATGTGGAAACAGGAGACCTCCGACTGGTTGAGGCTGAAGATAGAAACAAATATCTCACACACACAAACACACACACACACACACACACACACACACACACACACTCCTCTGGGAGTGTTTCAGAAGCGTTTCTCCTCCAGGCTTTGTTTACTGGGTCAGATTTGGTTTTTCATTTTCCTGTTTCATGTTCTTCTAAATGTATCTACATGTGGAAATATGCTACGTACTTTATTTGTTTTGGGTGTTTTATTTTGAAAATCTACCGTTCTCCATGTTTCTGCGTTTCTGTGTCTGGCTTCCTGTCTGTGTAAAGTGACGTGGGCTGCTCGCGGCGTCCGTCAAAAATAGAAGAGCCCTGTTGAATTTAACGCAGAGCCGAGCGGAGGCCCGTTTCTGGGACTCTTCTGAACCGGACCACGGCAGCACCGGTTCTGCTTCACTGCTTCACAGTAAAAGCCTCTGTTAATCGTTAAGTAGAAAAAGTCGTGAACAAATCACAAAAAGTGGAGCAGGTGTCAGTGTGTGTGTGTGTGTGTGTGTGTGTGTGTGTGTTCTAATACTGAAGTTTATTGGTGTGTATTTTATGAGCTCTGCTGACTGTTTACAGATGCAGCCGCACAGAATTTGCCAGCTGGTCCATGACAGCCGCTTGTTTATCTGAATCCGGTGGATGGATATCTGTGTTCTGACGGGCTGGTACTGTTTGTTCTGTTTTAATCTGTGCACACGTCCCTGCAGCCGCTCACCTCTGGAACTGTGACGGACGTTTGAAGTCATTCAGATATTCGAGTACTCTCATTGAATTAATATCAGAGGACTTGAACTTTAAAACACGACTTGGGGCGGTGATCGAACCGGCGAGGATGGAACTGTCTACGATTAACAAGTTGGTTGTCTGGTTGCTAACGGTAACGTTAGACTCAATATGTTGAATTAATACCGACACGGAGTACTCGAGTACTCGGAGCAGTCGGTGTGTCTTCCAGTATATTTTCTATTGAAGCCGTTTCCTGTCCAAAGCTTCATGAAGAGGACGTAGATTTAGAAACTTTGTGGTTCTCGGAGCGTTGTTTAAATGTTTGAATGGAACGTTCCTTTTATTTACGGTTTTGTTGTTTAATTAGAAACGACTGACTACGACATCAAGCACGTCTGCCACACAGTCATGGCCAAGTCACACAATGAAAACACATGAACAGGAAGTCACACACACACACACACACACACACACACACACACACACACACACACACACACACAGGCTGTTGTGGCAGACGAGGCCGTCGTCCTCGTTGTGTAATAACGGAGATAAAGAGCTCCTGTTTGTGTGACTTCATTTATCAGCTTGAGAAGTCGGTCGACTGTTCGTCTGACTGTCCTGCAGCCAGCTGGCCGTCTGTCAGGACTGATACCTCCCCGCTCAGAGTGTGTGTGTGTGTGTGTGTGTGTGGTTAGAGCATGTGTGTGTGCACACAGTGGGGTTAAATGAGGTCATGGCAGGAAAAGAAAAGTTTGTGTGAGAGAGAACAGAATTAAAGAAAGCCTGAGACAAACAGAGCGAGGTTAGAATGAGAAACACGAGGCCGCAGTGTTGAGATGACAGCTGAGTGTGTGTGTTTGTGCGTTATGCTGACAGGCGGTGTATTGTGCTGATGGTGTGTTTGAACATCAGCCTCCTCAGACAGGACAGCAGGAGTAAGCTCAGCCTGAATACATTAAACAGCACGGTGTTCGTTACAGACTGACGAAGCGTTAGCTGAGTCCATCCACGACAGGAGGAGGAGGAGAAGGAGGAGGGAGGAAAAAAGTGGAAAAGGAGGAGGAGGAAAGAGGAGGAGAGGAGAGAGGAGGAGGAGGAGGAGGAGGAGGAGGAGGAGGAGGAGGAGGCTGGATCAATCTGTGCACGTATCTCCGTTTTTGACCTGACATAATCACAAGTCTTGGAAAGTTCCAGTCCCAGCAACGAAGGAAGTAACGTCTACTCGGCCCCTTAATGAGGCTGCATACGTACGGATGCCCCTGTGAGACACCAGGAGTCATCATACCATGAAGGTTACACCTCCTTCAGGTGGTGAAATCCAACATAAGTCCAACTCAGTTGAAGTGGACAGAATGAAACGACAAACAAACCTTTAACACGGATAACTACGGAACTGTTACGTCACTTTAAGAGTTCATGAGCAGCTGATGATCTTCTTTAACTTTCCCCCCTCAAAGCAGAGATGTAAAGGTGACATCACTCTGAACCACATGATATACATAATTAACGATGAGTCTACAAGTTATTCTGCGACGCTGCTCTTCAGTCTGGTAGTCGTACCGGCACTACACTGTACTACATATAGAAGAAGCCGCCGTGTCTGAAGGTAAAAGTGTGACGCTCGACAGCGATGTGTTGTACATCAGTGTGACAGAGCTGAGTGTCAAACTCTGAGTCCACGGAGGGCCAGACTCATTTAAAGTTTTAATAACAAACCAGTTATGTACCGGTTAATTTAACGGGAACTTTCCCAATTTAGATGTTTCCTTCTGTTGCTGGCAGCCGAAGGCTTTCATTTATTCCAGGAGTTAATAATTATAACGCCGTGAAGTGGAAATGTGAAAGTCTACAAAGCTTTACTCATGACAACAATATAATGTTTGATGGATTACACAAGTCAAGGAAGGTTTTCTTTTAACTTGATTTTTATATCATGGCCACCGACTGCTGCAACCCAAAGACACAAAGAAGAGAGATCACATGACCGTCTGATGATTCATCCATCCATCTATCCATCCATCCATCCATCCATCCATCCATCTATCCATCTATCCATCCATGGTCAGGACATCGATATGAACTGAACTGAAACTTCTGAAAGAAACTACGATGACGTTTCTCAGCCGAGCTGTGAAGGGAGCGCACACCAGTGTTTGAACCACCTGTTTTAATCTTTTAATTTTTCAGACTAAAAATGTACAAAAACATGAAAAGTCTTCAGTTTTCGGAGCCTTCCGTCGAGATGGAGGCGTCAAATTTTGTGATGGAGCTCAGACCAGATCAAAGAGGAGAAGAGAGGAGGAGAAGAGGAGGAAGAGGAGGAAGAGGAGAGGGGGAGGAGGGATGAAAAGGACACAGCGTTGCATAAAGCTTTTCCCCATCGGAGGGGGGTTGATAAGAAAACGCTGAGTAAGGCAGAACGATGGAGAGAGAAGGCTGATGAAAGAAAAGAGAGAGACAGAGGACAAACTGTGAAGACAGAGATGAATGCTGTGGCCCAGTTCTTCCCCTCACTTTCATGATTTCGTGGTACTCTGAGGTCCAACGTGTCCTCAAACTAAGCAGTTATTCAGCATCCGCAGCTACCCAGAAGACCTTGCGAACAGTTCAAGAAAAAGGTGAACAGTGAAGGGCAGACGGGTTTTAAAGAGCCGGTTCTACTTTTTAAAGAATACTGCACCGCACTGCTGAGAGACTTTTAAACATTTACCGTCACCTTCACTGCAACGACCAGAGGAAGTAACAGAGTACAGATACTTCATGAGTATTCTATCCGTACATTCTAAAAAAGCTTCGTTACTTGGTGGTGAAACCTCATCACGACACGACATGCTGCTTTAAATCCGACTTTGTTAACATGTTCACATTGGCTCATTTTTCTGGTTCGTGTGCTTCTGAATATGTAAATCTATAAACATACGTGGTTAAATTGTTTTGGCTGTTTTTATTCCCAGAAGTTTGCGCGGGGAGTTTTATTTTGATAATCGTGAGTGAAATTTTGAGTGAAGATTTTCATTTTGCATCGTTGTGCAGCTTCTCAACATCACGACTCTTTGCATATCACAAAGATTACAATGTTCTGGTATTACACAGGAATATAATGTGTGTGTATTTTATACTTGTTTGTAGTGTTAGATTTGCACAGCAGATACAATCAGCACTGTGCTACATCACAAACTCTGTGTTAAATAAAACTATAAATGAAAGACTCGAGTCAACTGTGGTAACTTTCCTCGTCACTGTCAGCTGATTATATAAATTCAAATTTGACTAATTTAGCCAGAAGTTAACTTTCACTTTAAAAACACGGTCACACGTCTACAAGAAGTCTTTGTTCAGCTTTCTCCAGGAGGAATTTAGCCAGAAATGAGTTTCTCTCTTCTGTCCACGCCTGTAAACAATGAATGAGAGCGTGCAGGAGAGTTTATTCTGTGTCCAACCACCCACAGCTTTGTCCTGAGTCTTGTCAGAGCTCCACAGCAGCTCTGGAGGACTGAAGCGGTCTTATCACGAAGAGCAGTGAAGCCTGGTGTCGTCAGTCTGACCGGGGTCTGGGCTCAACTTGGCTATTTCTACTGTCAGGGAGAAAAGGCCAATTGGAGAGCGAGCTCTTGACAATACAGAAGCGCACACGCACACACACACACACACACACACACACACACACACACAGAGCTTATTTAAAAGTGCTGCAGAAGGCTGTTTTATCCGCGGCTGGCTGAGTCAAACCTCCTCTCTGCACGCCGCACTGAGCTGATTTCTATCTTGTAAATGTGTGTTGGATTTTCTGTTTAACTAGCGGGTTGAAAAGTTCAAACTAGTGTTGTATAAAGTGTAAAGTGTGTGTGTGTCTGTGTGTGTGTGTGTGTGTGTGTGTGTGTCTGTGTCTGTGTCTGTGTGTGTGTGTGTGTGTGAGTTCAAACTCAGTTCAAAACATGTTCTTCGCTGTGGTCACTGCGTTTCTGTTTATCATCCGCTCAGTCGAGCCACACTGGAGACTCTTCAGTTGAAACAACAAACACTGACTGACTGACTGACTGACTGACTGACAGTCAGTCTGTTGTTCTGTCCTTGTTCCTCCCTTCGGTGAGCTTTGTTTTGGTCTGCAGGCGGACACACAGGAAGTTTGTTGTGAAGCAGCGAGCGGAGAGAGAGATGTGGGAATACAGAGACAGGAAACAGCGAACACACAACCAATGTTCGCTGTTCTGAACAGGACCGGATAAATAAATAAATACATACATGTCCTGAATTATGCAGAATCTGGAGTTACAACAGTAAACTTCACATACATGTCCCAACAGTTACATGTTGTTATATCCTCTATGTAACATTCAGAACGATGACACCTTTGGACCAAACTACTACAACTACATACTAGAAAATACCTGCAGGAAGTTTAATTGCTTCTTTAATTACTACAAATCAAATCTGGCAACATTTATCAGACTTGTTTTCTCTCTCCAGCTCTGAAGTCTTTTAAAAAAGTGTCTTCCACACTGAAACTGCAGAAATGCTTCTTTCACTTCGTGTCCACTTTGACTGAGAAAAACAGAAGTGCTTCTTGAGAACAGACATCTGATGAACCGACTGTTCAGTCTCACAAACGCCGAGCTGTTATCGTTCTGTTTGTATCTTAATATAGATTATGTCACATGACAGGTGTCCGTTAGCCGTGTCTCTGTCCACATCACAAAGACAGACACATCGCTGCGAACACGTAGAAAGATTCAGCCTTGTCAAAGCACAACAACAGATTGAAAGCTGAGGCCATTAAAGAGAACTTGTGTCCACTAAGTGTTGGAAAGACGTTTCACTGCTTTTATGACGAGAACTGAGTAAGGCCATAAAACCTGAGAAAAGCATCGCTCATCGATTTTCACTCCCATCGTCATCTTTAAACTGAGTCGTTCATTCTGGACTAAAAACCTGGAAAAATCTATCGTTTCTTTTATTTTGGAAGCCCGAGCGCAGCCTCGACTTCTGCTAAGAGACCACAGACATAAAGAAGACATGATGTCAAACAGACAAATCAGATCACACTGTACAGATCATCTTAAACTAAATCAGAATATTTAGCCTCTCTGTCCTGAGACTGATGTTTTTATCACGTTAGTGACATAAACAGACGCAGTCAGACTGTGTTTGTTCGCTGCATGCAGAAGATAACGGCAGGTAATAATCTGCAAACACAAAGAAGCGAGTGCAAACATGACACGGAGGGTTTTATCGAAAGAAGATTTTCTGTGGCTCACCGGCTCAAAGACGAGAAACAAAAACGACAGAGAGAGACGGAGAGGGATGGAGGGAAGGAGGGCAGTGATGGTGAGATGGAAAGACAATTCAATTTCCTCTCCGTCATCAGAGATGGGCGATACGGTCCAAACTGGATTAGCTCATCCCAAATAGAACAGAACAGGGTTTGAATGTCTGCATGAAGCAGGAAGCATTCGGTGTAATGCTGCACAGGACTGTGGTGATCTGTGTGTAACCTCAGACAGACGCAGACAGAAAAATCAAGATCAGTCAGAAGAATCCGTTTGCGTTGCATCACGGTGTCTTCTTGAGTCTATAACAGATCAAGTAATGGAGCTTTTCAGCCTCTTTTAGCTCCTAGTTTTGTTTTTTCATCAACCTAACAGCAGACAGACACAGAGTTCAGAGTTAAGTGCAACATCGAGCAGCTACAAAGCCAGAGCTAAAAGGACGGGACTCAAAATGAAAGTCCAATATTTACTGTCCTTTTAGCTCTGGTTTGGTCTCCACCAACTGCTGAGGGAAATCTGGCTTTGTACAAGTTCACGAAAACAGCTACTCACTGCTGGAAAACTGGTACTAGGAGCTAAAAGAGGCTGAGAAGAGGAAACAAATTAGGACCAGTAAGAGCTTAAAGCAGAGAGTTTTGCATCGATGTGGCCGAATCAATCTTTTTCCCTCAGCGGTTTCAAGGAACACACAGCATGGACCGACTACTTAACGCTCAATAACAATGCCTCTGTAGACGATGAGCTGAACAAATCCTCTCCGTCTCTGTTGTTCTTCCTTTTACCTCTCAACGTCCTGATCTCGAGCTTTCTTTTCTCTGGCTCGGTCTCTAAACGTCATGAGAAAAGTTGAGAATCTATCCTGTTCGAGAGGAAGATGACCCATCTGGTTGGATTCACAGAGTCTTAGAGGTGATGGATCCACTAACGCTCGTCTCATTTTAAACTTTCTCAAAATCAAAACTGTTTTTGCTTTCCCGCTGTTTCCAAACCGTTCTTTCTCTTCGAGACTCCAGTTTCATTAAAAGTCTTTATGAAATGTCTTTGGTTCTAATCAAACTCTAATGGGAGAATTAATGGTGTTTCCTATCCAGCTGCCAAAGCACTGGTTTGTTTGCGGCTTGTGGTTTGTATTTGTATTTCTTCGCTTGTGAAGCCAATAAAAGCTGTTGGCAAATGATGAAACATGCTATTAGGAGTGAAGTGAAAGAGGAAAGACAGATGACCATGAGGAGGAAATGGAAGCCAACAAACAACATCAACAAAGAAGCCTCTCGACAGCAGGCAAAGGAGCATTTTTAATTGTTTTATGTTGTACCGTGACTAAACCTGCAGTTTGTTGTTGACAGACATTTCAAGGATTTTCCATTGTGATGACTACAACTCCGTGAAAACAGCATAAAGTGAATTATAATGACTTCAGTCCCATTTGGATGGGATTAACATTTCAGGGGAAATGAAATATTCACTGTGCTCCTCTCCAATTTAACTCATTGTTGCGGAAAACATCTTAACCGTCGTGAAATTGCAGGTTATGGTCTGTAACAGGCATGGACAGAGCCAAGAGACTCCCCGAGGAAGGAGGAGACTGGGAGGGTTGAAGGGGAGGCGCAGAGGGGGAGAAGTTAGGCAAAGATACTGTGGGAGGTGAATTTAAGTAAACACACAGATATGAAACACATATTGATATTATTCAGCGTGACTTACACTTCCCGAAAATATTATTATCTGTGATGTTCATCATGAACAAATGTCCATAAATCTGAAATGACAAAAGACGCTGCAGAATCGTCACATTTGAGTTTTGCGATCAGCAGCTGATTCAACGTTAAATTGAGCTAATTTGCCAATATATATAAACAAAAAGTCAAAATGCTAAAACCTTCGATGAGCTCTCACTCTACTGATGTTTTTAATGATCTCTAATGTCATACTGCCTCACAGATAGACCCTCTGACCCTCTGACCCTCACTTCACCCCAAACTTATCCACTGCAGAGCACAGCAGATCTCTGTGGGGGACTCATCTCACCTCTCCGTCTCACACCTGCACTCAGAAACACAGATTTTATCGCCGTGGTCCTCAGGGAAGGTGTGAAAAACTTAACCGTAAAGGAATGTGTGCTACTTGTACGTGTCTTGACAAGTCTTGCTAATTCATAAGCAGAGTTGGGAATCGAACCTCAAAGAGAAATACGCTCTGAGCACCGAGAACTGAAACTGGCACCAAATGACTGATCAGAATCTTTGATCTTTGATTTGAATTTTATCTTGGCAGGGAAAGTCAGTGAAATATTAAGCCAGGTACAACTGCAGTGAACAGCAGAGAGTACTTGGTAAACTCTACAGGCAAAGTATTTCCTTTCCTGACTTCCATACATTACTGTATGTTTTTATGCTCACTAAGGTGGATAGCAGTCAGCTCTGGCATGTTTTACACTGCTGACAGACTGTGGTTACTCAGCCCAGGACGGAGTTAGTCTGGATGTCCTTGGATGCTGGGAACTGATCCGTATATAGGTCGCTATTGATTAGGAAAAAGGAGTGATCGATGCCGAGTGGAATCCTCTGGGGGAGCCACACACAAAGACACTCTGTGCAGGCTACAGTGGTCATATAACATTAACACTGTGTTACTGGGCAAAACGATGAAGACCAAAGGTTGACGTACAGTAATAACGCTCTTCATATAAGCAAATAAACAATGTGATGGAGCCATGGCGAGATGATTAGTGAAGTTCCCAGACTGTCCAGATATTTGGCGTGTTCTCAGAGGAAAAAATGATTGTCAGCCTGCTCACTCCCAAACTGGCTGAAAATATCTTATTATTGGTTTGATGAACATGAACATGAAGCAATGACGGACTGTGGTTAGGCATCAAAACTTCAGGGAAAGATCATAGTTTGAGCTAAAATAAGAACATTACCTTGCACACTGTTGATTCCACCAACCTCCTCTCTATGCTGACGATGACACTTTCTACTATGTGACCTGCCTCCTTTGCTCCCGTCATAATAACTACAGGCACTAGACGCTGACGCCTAACAATAAATGTAAATATGGGTCATGACGAGCTTCTTGCACAGACAATACCAGTTATTCCTGGTTTCCTTTTCTATCATTGAGTAAACTGACTGACATATTTTATGGATATTTCAGATTACATAACAGTACAGATGAACTGGGGTGTCGATTAGCTGGATTTCCAATCTGACCTGTGGCCCTTTGCTGCATGTCGTTCCTGTCACTGTCAGCTGTCTCTGTCAAAAATAAAGCTTGAAAAAGGCCAAACTGTCTGGACTGACAGATCCTGACTCCTTCATCTGGCATTGATTTTACATTAAACAACTACATCTTATTCAACAGCACACTGACAACACTGCAATGTCTGTTTCCTTCATTCCTCTCCTCATTCAGGGACCTTTTACTCTATGAGACTTACAGCTCAAAGAGATGAATACTTTCCCTTCTAAGTGTCCTCCAAGTGGCATTTAAATGACTACTTGTGGATTCAGCACACTTTCTGCTGTCTGCCGTGTGAGCGAGTCGAAGCAGAAAGCATTAGCTCACAATGAGACATGAAAACAAGCTGGGAGAGAGCCGTTTCTACAAAATCTCTCAGAGGATGAAGTCTACAGTGCAGCTAGACGTGACACAAAGGAACAAAGGACTGTCTATGTGTAATGAGAGCTACAGGAGCTGGACTCAGTGACCCCTCCATCTGTGAAAGAAGATATCTGTAAGGTAAAGGACATAACTTCAAATAAACTTCTTGACAGAAGGAAGTTACCATCTATCTGGCAACATTAGCTCACAGCGAGACGTGAATGTAGCAGAGCACAAACAATGAGCGTCCTGCTGTGACAGCGCTGCAACAACAAATGCTGGCAAATGATAAATTAGGCAATATTATGCTCAAGGGGACTTCTGTGTCCCGATACAACTGAATGAATGAATAAACGTGGAATCAGTGAATTTAATGACGCCTCTGACACAGAAACACTACGGTGGATCAGTAACACGCACAGTTATAAATAAACAAGTCTCCAGGGCCTCTAGGAATGAGATCACACTGTCACTTATACCTGGCTGAGGTGTGATCAACTCCAGATGTGGTCCGCAGAATCAGATTTCATTCTTATTGCAATGCATTTAATCAAATGATTCATTGTTTGGTCAATAGGAAAAGGAAAAGTCCATTTAGTCTTATGAGCCTAATGTGACGATTCCAGCAGCTTGCTTTGTCCCAAATAGTGTTGATTTATCTTGAATTGTGTTGATTTATCTTGAATAGTGTTGATTTATCTTGAATAGTGTTGATTTATCTTGAATTATGTTGATTTATCTTGAATTGTGTTTATTTATCTTGAATAGTGTTGATTTATCTTGAATTATGTTGATTTATCTTGAATTATGTTGAATTACCTTGAATTGTGTTGATTTACCTTGAATTGTGTTGATTTACTTTGAATTGTGTTGATTTATCTTGAATTGTGTTGAATTACCTTGAATTGTGTTGATTTACCTTGAATTGTGTTGATTTATCTT
The DNA here is from genome assembly GCF_000972845.2 of Larimichthys crocea. Taxonomy (NCBI): domain Eukaryota; kingdom Metazoa; phylum Chordata; class Actinopteri; family Sciaenidae; genus Larimichthys; species Larimichthys crocea. The sequence goes on along the minus strand of NC_040027.1, from coordinate 7,714,691 downwards.
GAATTATGTTGATTTATCTTGAATAGTGTTGACTTATCTTGAATTATGTTGATTTATCTTGAATTATGTTGAATTATCTTGAATTGTGTTGAATTACCTTGAATTGTGTTGATTTACCTTGAATTGTGTTGATTTACTTTGAATTGTGTTGATTTATCTTGAATTGTGTTGAATTACCTTGAATTGTGTTGATTTACCTTGAATTGTGTTGATTTATCTTGAATTGTGTTGATTTATCTTGAATAGTGTTGATTTATCTTGAATTATGTTGATTTATCTTGAATTATGTTGATTTACCTTGAATTGTGTTGATTTATCTTGAATTGTGTTGATTTATCTTGAATTGTGTTGATTTATTGTCTTGTCCACGTATATACTCTATGCTCTATAAATTAAAAGGCCTTGACTTCATCAAAAAAGCTCAAAATCATGTTTTGATGATCTTTTTTTAATTACCTCCACATTTTCCTTACATCATTGTTTCTATTTGATATTTCTCATGCTGCTTTTTATATCTTACAATTATTTACTTTATCCTTATGATCCTCAGGTGCATTACATGTTATGAAAGGTGAAATAAAAGTTTATTAGTGAAGCCAGGTGTAAACAGGGTCAAAAGGACGCATGAAATATTCTGTAATGAAGTCCAAAACAACAAACAAACCTCTGCAACGCTTGTAATGTTCAGTGATTAAACTTTATGGTCATTTTTGAGGTAATAAACACACACAAAACACACTGTCACGTGTACGTACTCACACTCACACTGAGGCTCTAAAGAGCAGGCAGGCAATTCTTCTAATAATTAATACCTCCAGTAGAGATCGATGCATTGTGTGATGGATGGCTGGCAACATAATGCACAGAGAGGGGAAGGAGGAGAAGACGAAGCAGTACGTGAAGAAAAAAGCAGTAATGGGATCTTCTCCTGAACTCATGTGGTCGATAGAGATCATATATCTGCTGAATCTGACCGACCCCAGATCTGTGGCTGGAAACCAGGGCTGCAGTTAGAGCTCTAAATGACTTGTTACGGTCCAGGACTATAACCATAACACAGGCTGACCTAAATTGGAAGGCACCTGGCTGAGCAGAGGCTGTATGCAAGCCAAGGCAGGCTTCATAAGACAAAAGAAAGAGACAAAGAGGAGAGAGAGGCCGAGAGCCAGCGGTGTGTGTGCTCTAACCCTGTTAGTGTGATTGATGTTGGACATTAGGTTTTAGACCAGAGGAGACCGGTGGGTCGACTCAGACTTAAAACCATATATCACCACAGCACAGAATGTCCCTGCCCTGCTCCATTAGAGAGGCAACAGCTCACTTTCCTAATTAACGACCATTCATTAGTGTGTGTGTGTGTGTGTGTGTGTGTGTGTGTGTGTGTGTGTGCGTGCTTACAAGACAAAAAGCTTGAGGGGGGGTGCTAATAAAACTAAGTACAGCAGCTTTCCAAATAAGCCACCAAGCTGTCAATAATCCCTGTGGGCTCCTCATGTGGGCGTCATGTTGGGCTTTAATGTGTCCAACACTGTGTTTGGAGAAAATTATTAAAACTTTAGTTACACATAAATCCTACAAAAATACTGAAATTTTTTATGTTGTTTAATCACAATGTCACGATTTACACGATTAACAACAAATCCAATAATCGGCTGAGTCGTAGTTTTTCAGTGTCTTCTATGATAATAAACTGAACATCTTTGGGTTTAATGACGGTGTGATTAATCTGTAGATTAAAGACAATATTTATGAACTGCAGCCATAATATATATATAATTATATATTGAGACACAAAGTAGAGCTGCAGTGGTACACTGGTTAATAAGTTAGTTGTTGACTAACTAATATTAACAAATATTAAGATAATCAATGAAAATGAATCATTTTGAGCTGATTTTTTAAAATAATCAGATGTGAATATTCTCTAGTTTCCTAAACTGAATATGGACAAAACAAAACATGTGAGGGATTCGAGGGAAAATTCGTCACCTTAGACAATGATCAATATTTCTCACGATCTTCTGACGCTGTATGGACCGAACTATTAATGGATTAATCCAGAAAATGGACGACAGATTAACAGATTAAACATACGGTAATAAAACAGAAGCACCGTCAAAGAAAACCGACAACAAGCGAGACTTTCAGGATTTCAGCTGATCTTAGCGACTGGCGACACTTTTACAATAAACTGGTGGAGAAACAGCTCCAGACATCGCTGCACTGACAGAAAACCTGCTGCAGATCAAAGTCCCTTCAGGTCTTAATGTGTGCGCCTGTATGTGTGTGTGTGTGTGTGTGTGTGTGTGTGTGTATGTGTGTGTGTTTATAGTTTTCCTACCACCACCGCCGCCTCGTGTGTAGCGTGGCTGTCACACTCTGCTCTCTGTGTAAGATACCAAACATGCACAAACACTCTTCTCAAAGTGCAAATGAGAAAATCACACTGCGTTCAAAATATCATTACCCAGAGCTCCCAGGGTGAGAACGACACACACACACACACACACACACACACACACACACACACAGTCTTTAGTTCTATCTTTAAGTCTGTGTTATTGTCCACATTCGCTGCATCTCTCGCCCCAGTTTTTACTTCAAACTCCATTTAAAATAAGTCAATGGATCTATAATCAGTCCTCATGAAAACTGTTAGTGTGAGTTTTGTTTTTGTACAAGAGAGAACGAGAAGTTCTCTTGAACCACTTAAGACACGGCTATGTCCCTGATTGGACGAGAGGTCCCCAATTAACTGGACTCATAAATGAGTCCCCAAATGTATCCTACATCAGAAACAAACACACACACGCAGAAAAGACAAATGCAAATCAAGCCTTTCGTTTCCAATTAGTTCAGTTCACGGTTTTATTTATTGGGCTCTAAAAAGCCGACAAAATACATGAACACACACACACACACACACACACACACAGTGACACACTGAGGCAACAGTCAATGAAATCCTCTGTAATTACAAACGACATGTTCCACTTCTGATTGACAGGAGGAAGTTCCGCCTCACTAAACCTCACTAATCAATCCCTGCATGCAATCAGTCCACCTGTCAATCAATGGCTCAGACACAGTGCCAGGTCCGCTTATCAAAGTTTGTGTGTGTGTGTGTGTGTGTGTGTGTGTGTGTGTGTGTGTGTGTGTGTGTGTGTTGTATACAGTCTAATAAATAAAACACTAAACACTGAGAGCTGTCTGACTGAGTCTGGATTGAAGGACGGGAGATCAATCAGAAGTGTGTCAATAAGAGTGTGTGTGTGTGTGTGTGTGTGTGTGTGTGTGTGTGTGTGTGAATAGTGCGTCCTGCTGTTTCATTTGGAGATTCAATTACTCGGGAAGAAAATAGAAAGATTTGGATGGAGAGAGAAGTTGAAGCAGAAAGGCAGAAAGATGAGTTTGTTTTGTTTTTTAAACTCTGCAGGTTACCTGAATTCATTGTTCACACACACACACACACACACACACACACACACACACACACTTACATGACAGTCCAGTCACGGACACCATCCTCAGACAGACAAAAGAATTCTGCATCATGAGAGTGAAAAGTTTGTCCTGGAAGCTGAAAACTAATCTCAACGAGCGAGAGCGCTCAAAGTGAAGCCAGCTGATGAAAAACAAACAGAGTCAAAGTGTTTGTTCATCTCTGAGAGTCCTCGGAGCAAACATCCATCACCACACACCACCGTGGACTTATTGTTCTGGGGGGAATATGAGGGAACGCAGCACAAACACAGAGTCAAAGAAAATGAATTAAAATCTGAATCTGATAAAGAGGTGGCTGATGGGAAACCCGAGGACGCCACGTGAGATGAGGAGACCTCCGACCATATCAGCCTCCACGCCCCGTCACCAGGACATGACGTTGTTGCATGAAGCACATTTGTAGCTTCACAGACACGATTTATGACGTTCGATATAGTTTAGGGGCCTCAGTGTGCAAAGTAAACTACATGAGATCATGAAGTGGGCATGTCTGCACAGGGGAGACTCCTGAAACCCACACAACCATTTTCATTCAAACATACTGAGGTCAGAGGTCAGAGGTCAAACAACGCCTCGCCACAATTCAGCCACTTTGGAGCATTGTTCACTTCTTCCTGGTACCAATGGATGCATTAGGTCATCTTCAGACGATACCACTATCTCTCTCATGCAGGGTTTCCCCTAAATTCATTCAGCAGAGGTGCAGCGCTACTGAATGAATTTACTGTAGGAGAGAGGAGCAGGGAGGGATGCAGGGAGAGGAGCAGAGAGGAGTAAAGAGAGGAGCAGAGAGTGATGCAGGGAGAGGAGTGAGGAAAGGAGCAGAGAGAGGAGTGAAGAGAGGAGCAGGGAGTGATGCAGGGAGAGGAGTGAGGAAAGGAGCAGAGAGCAAGGAAAGATGCAAGGAGAGGAGCAAAGAGAGGAGCAAAGAGAGGAGCAGAGAGAGGAGCAGGGAGAGGAGTAAAGAGAGGAGCAGAGAGAGGAGCGAGGAAAGATGCAAGGAGAGGAGCAGAGTGAGGAGTGAAGAGAGGAGCAGAGAGAGGAGCAGAGAGAGGAGCAGAGAGAGGAGTGAGGAGCAGGACCTAGAGACTTTGCCACACTAAATATAGTTAATCTTAATAGAATTAATTATTAATTGATTTGTGGCCTCACCCTCATGATTTGTATGTATATATAAATGTGTATATTTGTATACACACACACATACAGAGCTGTAATTGAAACTATTCTCACTCGCATGAATACGGGTCGACGTCGCATCCTCATGGTAACGTGAAAGACTCACAACTTTCAGCTTCCAGCTCCTCAAATGAGACGATGAGCTGCTTCTCTCTGGTTTACATCAGAGCAGACAGAATATCTTAAAAAGACACTTCAAATGACACTCAGAGAACTATTTACTGTCTTCCTATCAATTAACTGAAAGAAATGTCTCACATACACTCACACACACACACACACACACACACACACTTATTTGTGGTATGGGAACCAAAGCAGCGATGTGAACTATGCTCCATGTCTGCAGCACAATGGGATTCACAGCAGGTGTGCAGCATGAAGATGTGGCCCGCAGTAATGAAACAAACCTGAGCCGGGTCTTAAATATTCTGGATGAAACATCCTGAAGCTAAACACAGCTCCTAATCAAACCCTCACACACCTGCTGAGCTCTAAGAAGCGTGTTTGTGTGAACACTGTGTGTGCATACATGTGTGTGTTCTCTGCTGGGGTAAACAGAGCTGAGACCAAAGCTGAGGCCTGTGGGGATCCACAGACACATTTTATCTGCACTCTGCTTTTATCTGCTGTATGGGAAGAAATAAAGCCTGCATTACTCCCAAATCTCATCCCCACAGAGACACACACACACACACACACACCAAGCTCGCCTTGCTGAACACAAACACACACTCCCAAAGTTAATCAAAACAAGCAGCTGAGGCTCGATGGAGTGATCGATCTGAAACAGAAGAGGAAGAAAGAGGTGAGTGAATCACCTCACCGAGAGACGACAAACACATTCTCAACACTCGTGACAGTTACCACAGTGACAAGGACACCATGTCTCTGCAAAGTGCATGCGTGGGCATGTGTGTGTGTGTGTGTGTCTCACACAGTGTAATAAAGGTCTTTGTAGTGCAAAGTGAAGGATAACAGGGACTGTTCAACGTCTTGGACCACAGAGAGAAAAAGAAGAGTGAAATATCTCAGTAAGTGTTGATGTACTGTGGAGGTGTACTGCTGCTCCGCCCCCACAGGTGAGTTACAAAACAGACACGAACCTCACGTCATGTCATGAGTTTAGGTCTGTAATTACACATACTGCTTATCGATACTGATATTTATCTGATACTACACAGCAGAATTTGGTGCAAAAATGATTCAAATGTTATTTTATTAATACTTTTTTTGCAGGAAGGTTTTGCCCAGTCGCTGATAATCTGATATACTGTATACTGATGCAGTACGGTTAGTCCATCCCTACATATAAACTGTGGTACATGTCCTACTGGTGGTATGCAACCATAATTCTTAATACGTAGTCACGATATAGGTAGTGTGTCTATACATCCATGATTGGTTTACGAGCAGATGTTAGGGTAAGATAGTTAACGTAGGTGGAACGAGCGGTTCTTGTCCTGCAAACTGGATCAGGACAACAAGCTCTGATTCTTCAGCTGGTTCCTCCGTCATGATGGTGGTGCGTGGTACAGAAAGTTTGAGACAATGGACATCATAACTAAATCCAGTTTCATAATTAGCTTCTGGCCTATTGATCAGACGAGCTCGACTCTCTGCATAATGCATTCATGCAGTCTTCAAAAGGCAAAGAGCAGATTTCTTCTTTCCACTTGAGTCTGAGAGAAGACTGAAAATAAAACCTCTTTATGCCGGCTAATTATTTCAGAGAAATTAGTTGCCTGGAGGCTCGGCTGATGTTGTGCGTTGTTTTCTCTCTGATCACACACACACACACACACACACACACACACACACACACACACACACACACACACACTTAATTTCTCATGGTCTGTCCCTAATTGCTGTCTGCAGTCAGTCATGCTGGATTCTCACCGCAGGAGGTGACGTCGTGCACGAGGAAGTGTGTGTGTGTCTATTGGTGGGTAATTAACTCAATACAGTCAAAAATCAAGTGGAAGCAAATGAAGCAGTGAACGCTCTGATGTGTGTTTCTGTGGATGACTGTCAGGAGTGGGCAGGAGGTAATTAGCCGAACATCGTCCAGCTGAAAGAGAAAATGAACAACCCGCCTGACTTCTTCCCATTAGCTGCAAAGTACTGGAACATCTGCAGGGCTGGAAATGGAGCCAGGTTAATATTTTCCACACACGCACACTCCATCCATCCAAAGCCCGACTCGTCCACGCTTCACCGGGAGGCTAAAAGCCTTTTTGCTGCTAATAAGGTAGCAGGTAATAAGAAAGAGTCGAGACAGAACAAGTGAGCGACGAGGAAAATGAACAAATATGCTGAAAAGAAATAAAGACCAGAGAAGATAACGACGATGTGCTGGCAGATATGCAGAGGAGCCTGGTGTTAATTACAGGTTCAGCGGCTGACCGGTGACTCGAGGGCTCCGGCTCTGTTGAATACACTCCTCACATTTTCACCCAATTAAAGTCTGTCACCGCGAGGAGAAAGCGTAAAGGTTGCGGCGATGACAAACGAGGGGAGAGAGGAGCAGCAGATAGAGCCCGGAGGGCTGCAGTTAACAGCACGTGAGCTTAATGCTGCAAAATGGGAGTGTTTGTTATGAAATCAATCCCCCTGAACGTGTATGAAGAGCTTTTACTATGTGAGACTGCTTCAATTATTTATTAGCCTATTTAAATCTTGTAATTAAGGAGCACATTAGGACTGAGATCATAAAAAAGAAAACAGGACTTTCCAAAGTTTCACAGTCAAAGTCATTTGAACACCTTTTTATCACAGTGAGTTTATTTATTCATGAGCTCAGATCAAACTCCTGCATCATTAAATCATGAACTATCTGATCAAATGATCCGTTAACAGATCTGACATTTGATTCCAGCTTCTGGTGCTTGATGTTTTCTGATGTAACAGACAAATCCGATCAGTATTAAAAACGTACCGAGATTCACAGCAAAGCAGAAACCAACCTCACAGTTCAGATTACAAGACGTGGAGACGGTGCTGAAGGTTCCTGACTGCTCAGTCCTGAAACATCAGGAAGCTCCTCGACAAATGATTTATGTGACATGACAGACAAAACATTCAAATTAGTTTCAGTATCAAGAAGCAGTATCGAGTATCAATATAGATTAATAAAACAGCAACATTTGAAAAGACATCATTAAATTTAAGGAGAATTTCGAATCATTTGAATGAACGCTTGTTTCCGTTTTATACCGTGACGTGAGGCGTTGCTTCATGAGATGAGCGGTTCGATTCTGTAGAAGAAGAGGTCATTCGCTACGTCACGACTTACTCACAAGAAAAAAGTGTGTCCATCTCCCGTTCTAACTTTTTGTGAAATGTCTAACAGATGTTCTCTGTGAGTGGATGAAGTGTTGACACATTAACAGTGCGCTGTAAAAACACACACAGGTTGTTTAAGTGAGAAAATAAATCCGGAGACTTCTCCCTGGGTTAAGATATGCAAGAGGAGATATGAAAACGATCCGTCCGTCCTCTGACAGAGCAGACAGCAGCTACACGAGGCCGTTCACTTCACCTCCAGCTCTAATTTCATCCGTCTCCCTCCACCTCTCTCTCTCTCGCCTCCTCTACCCCCCGTATGAGTTTTCTTATTACACTCCGGCTTGATTTATTTATTCTGTCCATCACAGCGTTGCTCTTTTCCCCTCAGTCCTCCGCCTGCATAATGTTTTCCATCTCATCAGAGTTGTCGAATCTCTTGTCTGGCGAGGTGTGAGATGTAAGATGGGAAGTCAGACCTGTGACCCTCCCCGGCTTCCTCTCTGCTCTTCACAAACGAAACAAGATGCTGCTCACGTTTTGGAAACATCTCAGCAGCGGACACATTCCAGGTTTTTTACTATCTGCATCAACAAAGTCTAACAAAAAAACTGGGACTGAGTGAAAGATGATTTAAATTTTCAGTCTATTGATTAATAACTCAGCAGTAATGACTTTAATGTCATGACGTCAGATGTGAGTTCTGTGTTCTGAAGATTGTGGCATTTTAAAGGTTATATAGGTGATCTGAAGCAAATGGGTGCTATGGACCAAAAACATCCTGCAGATCATCTGAAAACACTCCACACTGGACAAAATGAAACTCACCCAAACCGTCTTATGTAGCTATTGTTTACACTGCTCCAACAATCACCAGCTCTGGTCTGGATGAAATAAAACATTGATTCACAGACTTCGATGAGAAAAACAGACGTTTCAGTCGCTCTCCTCAAAGCCAACAGTTTGACATGGAGCACAGAGAGTCTCTGAGAACAACGGAGAGCAGAGAGCTCGGTCTTTACACAGAAAATAGTTTGAGTCTATTTAAATGTTTGAAACTTCATATTTAACCTTTAAAACATCAGTGATCTTAAGGGGAGGCACTCGCCTGGTTTCATTCACGCCTTTTGGCTGTATCAGACACTCAGCATTGATTATGGAGTTCCTCTGGGTCTTCATCTATGATTTATCACAGCTTAAACTAACACTGTACACCGACGACACTCAATTGTATATCTCTGTTCTGTCAGATGATCCCAGTTCTTCTCTTTGTGTTGTATTTCAGTATATGAACTCTGAAGGTACTGTGAAAGTCTTATTTATTTCTATGTTTTGGTTGAGCTCCTGTGCGGTTTTAAAAAACAATACTACGTATGATGTATTAGGCATTTAATTAAAGATTATGAAATTGTATTTCAGTTTGTTTTGTTCTGATCTTGTTTCCTTAAATTATTAGCCTGTTGCATCACTATGTATATCTTTCTTGGGGATTAATAAAGATCTATCTATCTATCTATCTATCTATCTATCTATCCATCCATCCATCCATCCATCCATCCATCCATCCATCCATCCAGGGCAGGACTGTCTTGAAAAGAGTCAGTGAGGCTTTTGTGTTCAAATAAAGATTCAAATGAAAATAAATCTAATAAAAACTGCTTGTTTTACAGACCTCAATATTTATTTTCTCAAATTAAGAATATGAAAAGAGAGATTCTCTGTTTAGAATTGACTTTTTGTCAGAGAGAAGCCGAAACCAAAATACTGGAACAGCAAATATGTAAAGATCCTGAAAGATAACAGTAAATATTGTCCCAGGCCTGATAAACTTCTGTAACGTGACCGTGATACTAACTGACTCCTCCACACAATTCATCAAACTGCTCAGAGTAGAGATCACCACTAAATTATCACAGATGGTTTCAGTGCTCTCATAACTGTTGGGGAGATTCTGTTGAATTTCAAAGACTGAAGAGAAGTTGTTCATTACTCGAAGCGCTCTCTCTGCTGCGGAGTCCAAGTTCAAACAAGGACACTGCAGTCATCGAGCCGAGCCGTGCCGAGCCGAGCAGACCTCTCCTGCCAGCTCGACTCGGCTCTGCTCTGCCTTCCACCAACACGTTGAGTGACTCTTCTTAAGCTAAAGCCTCTCCTTCTCGACTTAAAGAGGATCAGGAGATGAAAGCAGAGAGACGGAGTGAAGTGAAGACGGAGAACAGAGGACAGAGTCAGAATGGGGATGAAGAAAACGGTCTCAACAATTCAGAGATACTGAAATAAAAAGAGCAAAGAGACTCGACGGCTAAGAGAGAGCGCTCGGCTGAAACATGTCAGAACCAGGTAATTTAAAGTCTTAATGTTTGCTACAGATGTCTTAAAACTAAGAGGATTATAAGAGAGAGAAATGCATGGAATGTGTCATCCATGTGGGAGAAGGGTTTTATGTTTTAATGCATTCAACACACACTCTGTAACTTAATCTGAGCATGAAGGACAAAGTCAGCTTATCTTAAAGCAGCGTGTACGAGAGAAGAGACGGTATCTGTTTACTAATGATCTGATCAGTGAGCTATTTTAAAATCATTCAGTGATCTTTGCTTTACAAATGATGTGAACATGTCAGTGGGATTATTTCTTTAATCCAATATATTGACAGAGCAGCGTCACACAGCAGGACATCGAGACGACGAAGAAAGACGAATAAGGTAATGAACAAAACTTCAGTCAAAATATAAAACAGCGTTTTTAAACCGTAACAACAAAATTTGATGTATCGTCTGTATCTCATAGATCATCTGCAATCTGTATCACAGGTAATAAAACGTGATCTGGGAATAAACAGAACCAAAACTATCAGCATGATACGACCAGAAGGATGAGAGGAAACATGTTTTCTGCTCCTGGCTGTTCTTTAAAACAGACGACTGACTGATTTAAAGCTTTGTTTAACCCGACCTACAAACTCAAGACTTCTCCAAAAAATTATTCATTATAAGCAAAGTTTGAGTGAATGTCACGTTATCGAAGAGATTTTTTTTTTTACTTCAGCATCGCCGCAAAAATCCACAGACTGAAAAAGAAGAAACAGACACAGTGTCTCAAGAATGTAAAGAGTGTGTAAACAGTGTGTGTGTGTGTGTGTGTGTGTGTCTATATATACACAGTACACTGTAGGTGGGGTGAGATGGGGGCGTGTCCTGCTGTGTCTCAGCAGGTGAAGTCAGAGCAGGAACACAGCTTCTTACTTTAGCTATGAATCATGCTCATGACAAGGACAACTGACAGCCTGCAGCAAGATGAAGAGGTGTGTGTGTGTGTGTGTGTGTGTGTGTGTGTGTGTGTGTAAGCAGGGCAGACATCATGTCGATATGCAGGAAGGAGATAAGCACACACACTGTGCTGTTTCTGTTCACCATCCCCTCTGAGAGAGTCCAGCCTTCGTCGTGAGTCATCATCACACTCTCTGGAACAAACACTGAGTGTTTACTGGTTTCATCTTTACATCATTTGTGCTTTTAACTCGACAACAACTGCCAGGAGGCGTCTGTGAGGCCATGAACACACCACACCCAAAACCATGCGATCCAAACCGTGTCAGTGAAAACGTTCCACAAATGTTACGTGAACGTTTGGTAAAATAAAATGTGACGATGGACTATCTTCATGTGAAGTAAATAATACTGTGTCACATGATTCAGCGACCTCTTGAGTGAGAGTCCATTTCCTGCAAATGTTTCAAAATAAAAGTCTTGTTTCGCTGCACAGACTGTGGAAGGATTCAGATTTTATGGGATTGTCCAAAACTACAAAAACTTTAGATGTTAATTTAGATTTAAATCTACAGTATTATTTACACATCCTAAGAATATTGTTATAAAAATATGATACCTATGTCTTGGCTGCAAAATCAATGTCCTACAACAGAACAATGACCTGAGAGACACAATTCCAAATGAAAGAAGATATTTCTGTGATTCTGTACCAGGCTGAAGAGAAGAATCATTTAAAGACTAAATCCATCCACTCGTCTTTCTTTCTTGGGCTACTTTGGTGAAATAATATTTTTAAGAGCTTTATTATCCAGGAACCACAAACGCCGGTTCAGCTGGTTTCTATAAAATCCATTTTAAGCTTGTACACCGGACACGATGTGAAAACACATGATGGAAAACAAGACGACAGTCTTTTTCGATGCCAACACTGCGGGTCACAGCAAAGTGTGGACATTGCTCTACAAACATTAAACATCTCCATCAAGTCTTTGTGCTAAATAAGCAAAGAATAAAAGTCCAGACGTGTGTGGTAGTGGGAAGCTTTAAATGAATCACGTAACACTTTGTACACATTCTCCTGCACACACTCAGAATTCACCTGATTAATCAGAGGCATCTTATCTCCAAAGTGCCAACAGCAAACAAACCAGGACTCAGTGTCAGTTCACAGGTGTGATCAGCATTGTGTCTGTCCTCTGATATCGAGCTCTGTAAGAGCGCACTAATTATTCAGCATGTTCTCGTGTATCTTTAAGTGCCTGCTCCCTGCAGAGCGGTGGATGACGAGAGGGTCAACGAGGCCGAGGCCTGACCTGGGATCTGTTTATACGCCTGTTTGAATTGATGAACATGTTGCAGAGAAGAGTGTCTCTCATGTTTTGATGAAAGTAGCAATAATTCAGATACATTAAAATATAATTTAACTATTTTGACCATTTAAAGCTGCTCTGTGTCAGTGCAGGGAGGAAGTGAAGACGAAACCTCCTGTTCACTCTCTGTCTGTCCTGATTCACCTGAACGTGGTTCTGATCTTCTTGTTTTAAGCTCTCGTGCGTCTCTCACTGCTTTTAATAAAGATGCAGCAGCAGCACTCTGCTTTCATCTCCAGCTCTGTTTTATCTTCCAGCAGAGGATTTCAGTTCTTTTCCCTCCAAAACAAATGCTAATAGTATGCTAATGTGAGTGTGTGTGTGTGTGTCATCTGTTCAGTGAATGAAGACAAGCAAGCTCTCAAACACACACAGAGGTTCATTTTCTTTTTGTGTGTCTGTAAACTGTACACACACACACACACACACACACACACACACACACACTCCACCTGGCACTTACAGGGGTTACCAGGTGATACCTGAACACACACATGCACTTAAGCAGAAGTGTGTCAGAGAGACAGGAAGCAGGAGCGAGCAGAGCCTTGTCCATTAGTCAGGAGGTAAACACCATCTGGACGTCCATAAATGTTTTCTACAACACACACACACACACACACACACAGACACACATTAACCACACAGGTGGTAACACACACAGGCCCTCGGGGTGGAGGTTTTCTGTCCATTAAGGTGGTCCGGCACACTTTTTAATCCGACACAGAGGAAATCAATTGTTAGACACTAATCCTCTTCCTGTAGCCACAGCCTCAGATTTTATAAGTGAGGTCAGCGGACATCAGTAACATCTGGGGGAGCAGAGTCTGTTACAACGACACAACACAACACGCTGCCTGTCATTATCTAATCTGCTCATCTGACTGAAGTAACCTAACGACCTATTTCTGTGAGCGCTTCACAACAAACCTGCTGGACTCTGTCACATTTAGGCTTCAGTTTTTAGTAAGAGATCGTCTGTTGGCTTGTTCTGAGTGTGTTACACTACACAAAGGAAATGTATCTGTGAGGATATAAAACAAATGACCTGCTGCTGATCTCTCAGAGCAGTCGGTGCTGAAAACGTCTTTAAATCGAGAACTGAATCAAATCGTGACACCTCTAATGCCGTCTGTCATAAAACGTGACATAAAGAATAAAAAGGAAAAGAGCTGAAAAGTCTGAGAGGTGAAACACATGAGGAGACTCAGCGGGGCTCAGGTGTTCTTCCTAAATCCTCATGTAAGTCCATTCAAAGCGCGAGATGGAGCTTTAAGCCCTGTAATATAAAAACTGTGGCAGCCGTGACCCTGAAGAGCAACACCGCAGTGAAATATGATGAGCATGAAGCTGTTTACCAAGAAACACAGTGAGAGTGAGTGAAGCCGGGTCGGAGAGAGCGCCAAGAAAAAGGAACACATTAATAAACTTGCCCTTGAGAAATATAATAACCTGCGATTATTTGCTCAACTAGAATAACTCTGAGATCACATTTTCCTTTTTAAATCCAGGCTACAATTTCCTGCTGGCTGCGTCCGACGATCCCTCTCAGAGACGGAGGACGGAGACGATTCTGACCGGCCAAAACAAACAACACACACACAGTTCATCGTGTTCTTCATCTGAGCTTCAGCTAACACTCACCACAGATGGTGGTCCGTCCACCACCGCACCACAGAGCGATCTCTAACCACAGCACAGCGCTCACAGACTGAATGTGTCGAGTCACATCTGATAAACATGGAACTCATTTATACACACACACATCAAAACATCTGAAAGATGAATGATAACTGTTATCATACACACACACACACACACACACACACACACACACACAGTTATGAGACAAAGCTGCTGGTGATGCGCTTCACATGAAACACTGACGCCATCTGCTGGTGGATTCACACAGTTTGTATTTTAAAGGACTCTCAGTCTGTCAGGTGATTAACATGCAGCATCATGTTTAAGGAATCACGGTAGTAAGGAAGGACGGTCGATCCAGTAGCAGCATGCAAACATTCAAATTAACTTAACACAGCAGCCACGTGTTAAAATTAACCTGAGATCAATTTAATTTAAATCAAAACCTGCTAAATTATTGAACATTTGCAGAGAAGTTAGACTTTTGCACAGAAATAAAAAATGTGCAGAGAAATGACATCTGTGCAGAAGTGTTGTGCCACGTTGCACATCCAAACAAAAACTAAAACAAAACAACAAAACTAAATGTTCAGTCATTAAACTTCATGTTTCAGTATTTTACAGCTGTTTTAAACATTTGGTTCTGTTCAGACTTTGCTCACTTTGTTAACAGATTTGTCACCTGGATGAAGACGATGTTTTTGCCATCAGGGCTCCCATCATGCTTCTCCTGACAGCTGAACTACATGAATCATTGCAGGTGAGCAGATCTGATTCAGAACATCAGCTGATGAGTGATTACTCTGATCGTTAATCACTGAAGTAATTTAAAGAGTCTTAACTGGGACATCAGCTTGATTCTCCACCTTCATATATAAATACACTGTGAACAGAACACAGCAGAACTTTGTATCTGAATGAGACAGCTGACCATCCTCCAGTAATCCCTGTTACAACCAGCAGAGGTCAGAGTGGAGCGCACACACACACACACACACACACACACAGTTATGAGACAAAGCTGCTGGTGATGCGCTTCACATGAAACACTGACGCCATCTGCTGGTGGATTCACACAGTTTGTATTTTAAAGGACTCTCAGTCTGTCAGGTGATTAACATGCAGCATCATGTTTAAGGAATCACGGTAGTAAGGAAGGACGGTCGATCCAGTAGCAGCATGCAAACATTCAAATTAACTTAACACAGCAGCCACGTGTTAAAATTAACCTGAGATCAATTTAATTTAAATCAAAACCTGCTAAATTATTGAACATTTGCAGAGAAGTTAGACTTTTGCACAGAAATAAAAAATGTGCAGAGAAATGACATCTGTGCAGAAGTGTTGTGCCACGTTGCACATCCAAACAAAAACTAAAACAAAACAACAAAACTAAATGTTCAGTCATTAAACTTCATGTTTCAGTATTTTACAGCTGTTTTAAACATTTGGTTCTGTTCAGACTTTGCTCACTTTGTTAACAGATTTGTCACCTGGATGAAGACGATGTTTTTGCCATCAGGGCTCCCATCATGCTTTTCTTGACAGCTGAACTACATGAATCATTGCAGGTGAGCAGATCTGATTCAGAACATCAGCTGATGAGTGATTACTCTGATCGTTAATCATTAATCACTGAAGTCATTTAAAGAGTCTTAACTGTGACATCAGCTTGATTATCCACCTTCATATATAAATACACTGTGAACAGAACACAGCAGAACTTTTTATATGAATGAGACAGCTGACCATACTCCAGTAATGCCTGTTACAACCAGCAGAGGTCAGAGTGGAGCACACACACACACACACACACACACACACACAAACACACACACACACACACACACACACACTGCAGAGGTGCATCCATGTGGATCACAGTCATACAGGGTCAGCAGCAGCACTCCATCTTCACCCATTACACTCACAACTGAACAAACACACACAGAAGTACACACCACACACACTGACACACTGTCATTTCTGCTCCATTTGCTTCTCTCAGCAAAGCACAGTGTGTGTGTGTGTGTGTGTGTGTGTGTGTGTGTGTGTGTGTGTGTGTGGCTGTAAAACCCTGAGTCATCCTCAGTCTGCCTGCATTCAGAGCTGGCAGAGTCCCACAGACAGGATCCACATGGATCCAGAGCTGTTGACATGTTGATGTTTTTATTTGTGTACGGAGAGTTCCAGAGACTCTTTAGAGTCCACATGCATCAATATGCAACAAGGGTCCAAACCATTCCTGTTACAGTCTGTTACTTCTTCCATGAATGAAGACACAACACAGAATGGAACACAGCCCATGTGTACGAGTGTGTGTCGTGTGTGTACTGACCAGTCCGGTGAGTGACGGCGCAGACTGTCCCAGCGCTTGGCTCCTCATCCGGACCAGGTTGTTCACCTCCCCTCCTCCTGCAGACGCTCCTCCGGTGGCCCCAGGCCCTCCAAAACCTCCAGAGGGTCCCTGCCAGGCCAGCTGACTGACCCCGGCGTGCAGGCTGCTGGACAGAGGCAGCAGCTGCTTACCTGTGAGGACGGGAGGAGAAAGACCAACCCGCTTTTCACTGGACCAGAATCAACGGTGGACCGGTACAAGTCAGTGATTGACAGTCAGACATGATGAACCCTGAACTGGCTCAGCTCACACGAATCACTGCAGCAGCGTCACTTTCCAAACACACATCGAGCTGCTGTTTCACCTGAGATTAACATTATCACATGACCTCTGTTAATCTGTGGTTATGTACAGATTACAGATTACATGGAAGACCGGAGCAGGATTAAAAAGACAAAGTGCTCATGACCTCAGCTCAGACCGAGTTCACTCGTTCATTTGAAGCTGTCAGGACATCGTGAGCCCGTTCACACCTCATGTTCACACCTCATGTTAACACGAGCGATCCGATCACAGGTTCACACCGAGTGACCACTAGTGATCTGATCTCTGATCTAACACGTTCACCATTTCGTCCAAACATTTGCAGAATTTGTTGTAGACACAAAGTTTATAAAGTTTCTTCTAACTCTGATGAAAAAGTAGCCTGCTGTTTACTCTATGTGTCAGATTCGACATGTTTACCACCAATAAAATGTTAAAACACACCTCGCTGCTACATGTCAGCAGATAAGACACTTCAGAGATGCTACAAAGTTTTTTTGCTGTTCCTTACAGGACGTCAGCTGAGTTGGCACCCAATGGCACCAGAACATCTGCTCGCAGAGCATGTTGGTTGTTGTATTCAGATAAACAAAGATGCGTGTTGATGTGAACATATGTGAGAAAGGATATTTCATGTTACAGCCCCGTGTGTGTGTGGAGGTGTTGTTTGTGTGTGTGTTACCGGTCATGGCCAAGCTGCTGCGTCGGGCCCAGCTTTCGTCCTGGCTCAGCTGCCGGTGCAGTTTGGACTTGGTAGCGGAGGTTGCTGCGGGCGACAGGTCGGGGTTACTCAGCTTCCTGAAGAGGAGAGGAGGCGGGGCCGCGAACTCCTTCTGCAAAGAGAAGACAAGACTCATTAGACTTTGTGTCCGGTCACAGTTTGAGTGTTCAGTATGGTTACTGTGCACATCCTGTTTGACTCGATGGGTGAGTCGAATATCTCGTAGAAGGTCAGGTGACCTGATTGCTTCATACACTTCTATATGGACAGAAAACAGCAGAACATGCACCAGAAATAAATCCATGTTTAATATTTGTTGCTTCACTGATATTTAATTAGACTGTTACAGTTTACTCAAGTTCAGGTTCTGGAAACAGCGTCACTGATAAAACATTCACGACAAAGAGCTTTGTTCTGTCACTGTAATAAAAAATAATTCATGGAGACTAAAAACAGTAACAATATTTTCAGTTTTGGCAAACCAGAAGCTGACGTCTGGTTTCCTGCCTCGCCCAAAGTTTTATGAAACCCAAATCTGCGTGAGGGACAACTTCCAACACACGTTTCTAACTTTCACATAAAAAAACTGCTTCTTCTGTTTTGTTGGACTCGTTTCTGATACTTTCAAATCAAAGTTTTGTTCTAACTATAAAATCAAACGTGCTGCATCCTGAATCTAAGAGAAGATGGAGCTGGGGGCAGACAGTGTCGGGCGGGCTGAGAGCCAAAACAAAGTCATAAAACACAACGCTAACCACTCGCTGACACAACATCTCCTTCTCACATGGCCACAACACACACCCATGAACACAAACACACACACACACACACACACACACACACACACACACTCTCTAATGGTAAAACACACATGCCTGAACACACACCCACACATAAACACACCTGTTTTTCTCAGCACGCAACAGGAGCAGTTACCAGCGTAAGAGGCTCTCGGCTGGACGACTCCGGCGTTCTGACATGAACAGAAACACTTTCACGAAAACGACAAACAGCTGCACGGCGGGCGGGCGAGCAGGCGAGGGAGAGCGGCGTCTGATTTATGATTCAGTTTGTCAGAGTAATAAAGGAAAAGTTCCTGTGGACTTCCTCGATATCGCCGAGCTTTCCTCAGAGACACTCCAGAGAAAATACAGCACACACACACACACACACACACACACACACACACACACACTGGAGGTCTGTGTGTGGGATTCTGCTTCAAACCATTTTGGAAACATCTGCTGTTGCCATGGAAACAAGGTCCGCCTGGGCTCATATATCCTCTCCTCTTCTTGCCGGTGGACCGGCCCTTTGACGAGACTTTTCCAGAAACATCTGGACAGCCCACGTTAAATCTCACACACACACACACACACACACACACACACACACACACACTCCCAGATGGCTGCCTGTATGAAAGAGCTTTGGTGAACACTTCCGTTACTCTGTGCCAATAAAACCTGAACCAACCGCTCAGCTCGAAATGACTAAAACACACGTAGATAAACACACACTGATAAACACACACACACACTGATAAACACACACACTGATAAACACACACACACTGATAAACACACACAGTGTAATCAACCTGTCTCCATCAGCTCAGGCTGGAGTAAATGATCTGAAACAGATTTGTTGATTCAGAACAAATCAGGCGCTGCGGTGCAAACGCGAGGATGCTGCGTTCAGGCTGCGGTGAAGAAGTTGAGCCAAATTCATCTTTTGGAGAAACACAACCTGACGTCACGCTGCAGTAACCAATCAGAAGATCAGACCTGTCAAACTGCTGCAAGGTCGGCCTAAAACGTGACTGAAAGTGAGCGTGCTCCAGGTGGATTCATGGACTGAGCTCTGATACCTGTTGTGTTCTGGCTTTTCGTTTTCTCTTACTTGGCTTTTGTCTGTTTGTTTGAGAGACAGACGGCTGTGGTCGAGTGACGTGGACAGTGAATGAGAGAGAGAGGGAGCGCGACCACAAGAGAGTCTGTGAATCAGAAATAAAATGCTGTTACATAACGGTTTCAACGCGGTTACGTTACACAAATAATCCATCAGTCTTCCCATTCAAACATGTGACAGAGCGGAGGAAACATTTCCACTGTGTGTTACTGCTGCAGAATTGTTGATTGACAGCTTGTGCAGATAATGACAGCGCAGCGTGTGTGTGTGTGTGTGTGTGTGTGTCACTGCAGCAGACAGAATACATTTGAATTCATCATCACGGCCTGTTCGTCTGCTGCAGCTCCTCGTTTGACCAGCAGGTGGCAGACAGACAGAGTGTGTGTGATTACAGACAATCTGCTGATCTGAGCTGAAACACACACTGCATATGGTGTGTGTGTGTGTGCGTGCGTGTGTGTATGTGTGTGTGTGTGTGTGTGTGTGTGTGTGTGTGTCTGTGTGTGTGATGTATCACAGCTGTCACGCACACTCAGCTTTACAAGACTTTTACAATCAACACACACTGCACAAGTCAAAATGTAAAAGTAGAGGAGTAAACACGTCAAACACACGTCTAGTGTGTGTGTGTGTGTGTGTGTGTGTGTGTGTGTGTGTGTGTGTGTGTGTGTGTTCAGGCATTAGTGCAGCAGGTTAGCTCCACCCGTCCCACCACCAAAGCAGGACAGAGCCAACACACCCACCTGTCCACACCATGAACTGATATGGTGTGTGTGTGTGTGTGTGTGTGTGTGGACCCGAGGACAGGACGGGATTCTTGACACTGCAGTGAAACATGGACTCTGCGTTCAGGTCACAGAATTGGTCCAAATTAAAGTCATCTGCAGCGGATTGGTCCCTGCACACGATCCTGTTCTTCTTCGTTGTATCATCCTGACGGAGAACATCGCTGTCTGATGCAGAGACACCACCCAACGAGACTACGAGGACAACAGAGGACGCACTCGAACCTGAACAAAAGACATTTAGACCAGGCGCCACAGTTTCTCCTTCATTCTAGGAAGGAGAGGGTGAGGCGACAGGGTTGCAATCAACAGCTACACCACTAGAGGCAACTAGAATCCTGCACACTGCCCCTTTAAGTGAGCAGCGTGTCCATTACTGCTGGATGTAAATGTCCAACTTTGTTTCAGATGTTTAATCTGAGCTACTCCTTCCAAAACACACGTAGGCCTGCACCTCATTTACATTCCTGTTTATGGACGATATAACATGTTTGTATCTTTTTTTAATTGATAAAAATCTGAGGTCACGTCGTCGACCTGTGAACAGTCTGAGACAGAACATCTGGAGTTTAACTGAACCAAGATGATGATTGTCTCTGCGATGAGCACTCGACAAAGTGCTCAGCTGGGAATAACAGTGAGAGATACAACTCCACTCCCCACAAATAGATGAAGTTACATCACGGAGAGTGAGATAAAGGTTAGCGAGGGCGACAGAAACAACCAACAGACGTTGGATTAATGTTGTGTTAACATACGGCATGTCCTCTTCTGACACAGAGGGAAGTAAAACCAGGATTTCATAATCGTCTCTTCCCTCTGGACTCGTGTTCCCGCTGAATCACATTCATCTTTGGTCACGTCGCCGCGGAGACGCTGCAACACACATTAATGTAACGCGCACACAGCTACGATCTGTCACACGTGCAGCCTCATCGGGCTGAAAGCAGCTGAGCCTCTCAAACAAAACGAACATGATGAATTAATGGACACAGACCATGAGTGGCTGTTTGGTGCATCGCGGAGGTTCAACGAGTTGAATACGAGCGCCTGTGCAGACAGACGGGCGGTGGACAGACAGCTGTGCTCGTCAGCAGAGCAGCTCAGGCTTAATCAATCTTGTGTATTGTTTTTCTGGCAGCAGACGAAGCCAGGCGATCCAAAATGTGATTTAAAAACTCTCTTGGCTCCAGAGTGTGCTCGCCCTCGATTCAATGAGCTGCCGGCTGAAGACAAATGACCCGGGGTGAATCTGTGCAGCAGATAGATGTGCAGGACTTCACAGCTCGTATGTTGTTTTTGTTGCTGGTTTAGTGAGGAAGCACATGTGTGTGTTTTTGTGTGTGTGTGTGAGTGTGCAGGCTGACCACCAGCGAAGAAGAGTGTTGCCTCAGCAGCACAACAAACCACAGCGGAACAGATTTTCACATTCAGCACTTTTAGTGGAAAAACATTGGAAGGCAACTTCGCCACCAGAGGACCTTCAGGTGAAAAACCAGTTTAAACACTTTGCTTTCATGCGAGGCCTTTCAAACAAACTGCATCTTATTTCTGTAGGTTTGGTTTCCTTTCTGTTGGTTATATATATGAAGATTTATCTGCCAGTGACGGGAAGATGTTCAGAACATTGTGTTCGCCAAGTAAACTGTGACAGGGAAACATGAGCAGTCAGATGATCTGACAGGCTGTAAACTAATGCCCGCTTCAACCACGAATATTTAAACGAGACGACGAGACAAAGAAGAAATTATCTAGCCCAAAAACTGTCAACAGAATTTACAGACCGGCTTCCTGATCCGACTTTAACCAGCCGTCCTCTCTGCACCGTGATCGGACCTGGACTCTACACAAACACAGTATAGATGGTACGTATGTGTCAAATGTAATTTACACGTCAGTGACAGCAGCTTCTCCTCTGGGAATCATCATCATGTCTCCTCCATCCTTACACCGTCAGCAGACTGAAGGAACATTATGGACTCGCAGCATTGTTAAAACAGATGCTGCACTGATGAGCTCTGCATGTTGGACCTGCTGCTCCACATGCAGGCCAGAGAGCTGAAACCGCCTGAGCAGACAAACTGAGGGAACACCAACATTCTTCACCTGTCCGGTCCTAAAGACGTGAACGTTCATTAAGAGCATTCATCAGTGTGATGTGAGCTAAACAACTTCAGCTTAAAAGAGAAGAGCCAGGATCAAATCAGGAACTGTCTGATAGAGGAAAAATGAAACATCTTCATTGTTCCATCTTTAAAAAGGCCAAAATAAATTAAACATTGAGGAAACATGTCGGCTCAATGATAAATCCATTATCCAAATCTAATCCAGCTGCCGCAGCTCTTTGTTTTCCATGCACCGAAACAAAAATGTGTGAGCGTCATCCAACACTTTCATTCATCCAAAGACAAAATTCTAAACTAAAACTGAAACTAAAGTATTTTAAACTAACCTGAAAGAAGCAAACCCACCCTCCATGATACAGCTGAACCGCGAGCACCGCCTGTTATCACGGGGAAGGTCAGATCTCTCCACAATGACATGGACCAGCTACAGAGGGAGCACTGTGGACCACAGGCCGGAGTCAGAACCGGGTCGCTGCAGGAAGGACTCAGACTTTCAGATGTGGGGAGCCGAGCCACCAGGGCGGCAACATTTATATGTTTCTGATCCACCTTGTTTATCGTGAGCCACTGTAACGGGAACATTTCCTCACTGTGGATCAGTAAAGTCGATCTGATCGGATCAGAAGTTTTGACACAGAGAAACAAATGAACCGAGTCAAAGTAGCTCCGAGAAATGAAGAAGCAGATACAGGTCTGAACATGACCTGTGTGTGTGTGTGTGTGTGTGTGTGTGTGTGTGTGGAGATGAACAGGTCTTCCTCATGTTGCCGGGTGAACTCAGCCTGTTACATCATGAGTCGAATCACATCTGTGTCTGAGCAGGATTGCGTTGCATCATATCTGCTTCCTGTCTGACAGGCTGGAGTGCTGCGTCACGGTGTGTGTGTGTGTGTGTGTGTGTGTGTGTGTGTGTGTGTGTCTGGTAATGAGCTGATATAAATGCTGATGTGTTCCAGCTGTGTTCAAGCTGGAACAAGGTACTCTGGGAAAAAGGAAAGGGATGAATGTGAGAGAGGAAGCAGAGCAGTGTCTGACAGACGATGTGAATGACTGAGCGATGGAGGGAGGAGTGTGAAGCAGGACGAGCGCTGCCGATCTTCAGCTGTGGCGGTTTGAGGAAAACTGTGTCCACACGCGAAGACGAAAACAAAAGTCCAAACAACGATCCACATCCTGCCACATGATTTAATGAGCTTCAATCCAGAGACTCCGTGTGGTGGACGTCTGACATGAAAGACGACTGTGAGGAATGTTTCTGTGATTTGTGCTTCCCGCAGGTCAGAACCGAGTCCGTGCAAAGAAAACACAGCTCCAAAAAGGCTCCTGGCATGTTTAACCCGATGCCAGGCGGATCTGTTCTGACACGAGCAGCCAGTTCTACTTAACGACACTTTAAGTGGACTAAATGTTCTTTCAACGTTCCTTTAAAGTTCATAAAAATGATCTCACATCGCTCCTCTCGTGCTGCTCTCCGTTAGACATGAAAAGTTTTCCAGATTTCAGATGAGAAATGATTTCTGTTTCTCGATAGTGATCTGGATCTGCAGCCAGGATTGTGTGTGTGTGTGTGTTTGTTCCCGGTGAGATGAGTATCTCTGCACAGAAACAGCGTCTGAGGTTAATCAGTAACACACAGCATCCCCTCTGCCTCTCAGGGCTGTCGCTAACGGCAACCGGACCAACACAGTCACCACCAAGACGACCACGTTATGGACACGCTACGGACACGTTACGGACGCGTTACAGACACATTTCAGACACGTTACAGACACGTTACAACGTCATTCTCTCATGTTGAATTGTGGATGAACGTTAACGTTACTTTGCAGTGGATATGAACTCGTTTTGGCGATCTCGGATAACACAGACTGAATTTCGGGGTTTTCCGAGAGGAATCATTTGGCTTCTCTGCCTTCACTTCAACAATGACTCCACCTGGAACTGAAAATAATCTGTGTTGCGGTTTTATTGTTTGTTGTTGGCCTGTACTCGATGTTCTGCTTCCGTGTTCTTGACAGTTGAAGATATGACAGTCTTCTCTTATTATTCTCAGACTAACTTAAAACACTGACTCACTAACTTGAGGAAAATGTTGTTAGGCGCTGAGCTAACTGGCACCTCGAGCACCCGTTACAAAGTGTGTCATCTGTTTTTGAGCCCAAATTCAGTTTAACTTGTTTGGACAGGTTCTGTTTTCTATTAAAGTATCGAGACTTTGAGCATGAAAAGCCACCACGAGACGTTACTGTGCTGAAAGGAATCATCACTGTGTGCGTGCGAGTGTGTGTGTCTCGTTAAAGGACAAGGACTATGAGACAAGAGGAGGTCAAACTAATTAAAACCAATTAGGTTTAACAGTGTCTGATTCGGCACTCACCTAATTAAAGTCCTCTAATGAGGTTGTTTGTATAAAAAGGAGAAACATCCAAAAAATATCCCCATTAGAAAACTTCAGGCCTAAAAATAAAACCCAATCTCTAAATCCAGACCGGTTCTATCCCAAACTGTGAGCCACGTACTCCCTACCCAGCTGTAATGAGCCATGTCAGACCGCAGTGTATTAGCAGTTTGTTGTTTCTGTCTCTATCTGCGTCCTGCAGCTGTCAGAGCAGAGCTCACATCACGGCAGGTAACGAGGTCCTCTTTAAACTCTAAACCCCCGGCACCGTGTCAGCTCGGGAGTACTCAACCACCTCCAACACGATGATCTCCAGCCACCCACAGCAACAAGTACAGCTGCAGTAGCCGCAGGTTTCTAAAGTTAGCGCTGACAGTGAGCCCACACCGAGGCAAGGCCAGCAGAGATAAGAGACCTTCAGGCTGCCAAACACAGAGTGTGATCGTGGACGGAGAGGGAGAGGTCCGAAAGAGGAAGAGAGAGAGAGGCCGGCTGTAAAATGCCAACCTCCAACTTTCCATATCCACCAGAGCTGGTGTCTGTTATCTGACTGTATACTGAGGAGTCTCACCACAGCCCACATGTTTGTGTCCTCCAACAATGCTGCGGCTGCAAAGGTCAACACAAGCTGGTCCACGCCTGAAAAAAACAAAAAACCATGCCCACCACATCAGCTTTCTTCATTTTGGCCTGAACTCTGCAGGTTTTTTTTTTTTGCAAGACTTTCATTTTTAGCCAGCAAACATCAATTTTACTGAGAGAACTGTTGACATTTTTTTAATCAGCCTGTGGCCAGTTAAGGTTAAAGTACAAATAAAACCTTTGAACACTGCACTACATGTAAAGCGGTTCAGTGCAGTCGACTACAGAAGAAACATGACTCTGTTTTTAATGTTACATTCATCTGACGTGCGACTTACATTTAAAGGTCAGTAAACATGTTGGATTCTCTGAACTGGAAACTACTAATGAAGACGTGTTCAAGTTCTTAGACGAAGGGGAGAGATCACTCTGATGGCTGCTCATCAAACATAATGAGTCCAGATTTTATGATTAACCTCGTGATGACATGACAGCTCATACAGCGAGGCTCACAGGCAGTTCACTGCTTCATTCATCACACCTCACCAAACAGTCATCTCAGACAGGTTTGTTGTGTGAGGTTAGATGGTGGAGAGTTAATACATCAGTAATATTCGACATTACACAACATTGCTGTTACATTAGCAGCTTTTCAGGACGGTTAATATCACATACGAATAAAAAAGAGGAGAGTGTTGTTGGTTCAGGGATGAATATGAAATATTTTGATTTAACAGAAGTTAAACTGGCACCACAGTTTGTTTCCATTTTGATGAATCTGCTCTACTTGACTGAAAATGTGTCGCCGTGGTTGTGACCTATAAATCATTTCACAGCTGCCAACAGCATCATTTCGTCGTCATCATCAGTCCGGCTGCTGTTTGAACAGGAAGACAGACTCGTGCATTACACCGGTGTTACAAAACAAAGCTACAGCTGGATCAGCAGGTAAAAGAGGAAATACAGACGGAGACGCAGAGAGGGCAGAAAGAAGCCTGAAGAAGCAAAATGAGGACAAACAGAAGACTAAAGAGGAGTGATGGATGAGGTGTGTGTTAATGTGAGGTCAGACTCAGCAGGTGACCTCCAAGCCCGTCCCTCTCCCGGTGTGAGGTGACCTTCACAGGCCCGGCTCAGTCCCATCAGGGAAGCAGAGGTAAACAAACTGCTGGACCACGGTCCAGATAACAGGGTGGTTGCTGTGGATGTCTTCATTAAAGAGGGAAGAGGAGACAAAGATGAGGAGTGAAAATGTTACAGGAGGGAGGGGGGGGGTTCTTTGTGAACAGTGGGTCGCTTTCAGAAAATGTCACGCTGGAAATGTCACACCTTCCTCCTCGTCCTCATCCTCGTCCTTCTGTCTGCTCTCAGCAGACTGTCTGTGCCAGGACGGCATGAAGCCACAAAGATTGTCATTTTTCTGCTCTCTCCTCAAACAAACACATGCTGATGTGAGAGTGGGTGTAATGAAACTGATCCTTGTTGGCCACAAGCTAGACATGATCTGAACGCTCTGTCATGGATAATATGAAACACATTTCTCAGGAGAGGATGATTAAATATTAATTCTCTAAAATCCAAATATTGTTCTTTGCATTTGTGCCTGTGTGTTTATGTTCCAACGAGAAGAATGTTGCTTAGTTATGAATTTTCATGGATAAATCCCCAGATACACTTTCATAAATTAATCTGAAATCACTGAGAGGAGCTGTGAATCAGTCTTGAAGAATTAAATCAAAGTGAATTGAATCAAAATGTATCCCAACTTTCCAAAATGAAACTGAACCCAACTGAGAAATCAGAGCCAATGTTGGCCTCTAACATGGAGTTCAGCCACTGAAACTATTCTGTAAACTCGATTATCAACAGCGGATCACTCCCTCTGGGCTGAGAATTAATGCCTCAAGCAAAGAAGCTTAAGATTCTCTGGATCTTGTAGGACGTTGTAGTTCAGAGGGAGCTGAGCTGGAAGGCAAAGCTTTTGTTTTTACAGTCCATCGACGTTCCAATGCTCACCTATGATGATCAGCCAGAATGAGCTCGAGTAGAGGAGCCATGCTGAGGAGGTTCATCTGATCAGGATGCCTCCTGGACACCTTCCTTACCGGGCACATCTAACTGGGAGGAGACCCCAGGCAGAGCCAGAACTTGCTGGATGGATAAACATATCCATCTGGTCAGGAGAACCGAAAACATGTTGCCGGGAGAGCGACGTCTAGAACGTCCTGCTGAAGCTGCTGCCACTACGATCCTAACCCGGATAAACATTCAACCATTCTGTGGAATCGTGCAGTTTGAGGTTTGAAACTGGAAACATGAGGTGCGGCAGAAACACAAATCAAACACACACTGCGCCTCAGCTTCAAAATCCACCAGTGACTCATGAATAAATGATGGAATGAACACACACACACACACACACACACACACACACACACATCCATTAGCATTTAGATCAGCGTCTGTGAGGCAGTGAGAATAATAAAGAGGGCTGAGGAGTTAAATACAGCTGCTCTGTCACAGTGATGGAGCTCGTTAAATGTCGGGGCGGTCGGTAGCGTAGTGGGTTAAGCGGCCGCCCCGTGTGTGGAGGCTATAGTCCTCGCTGCAGCTGGTTTGAATCCCGCATCGGACGGATAATTTACTGCGTGTCACTGCCCCTCTCTCTGCCCCTGCTTCCTGTCTATCTTCAGCTGTACTATCAATAAAGACATAAAAGGCCAAAAAAATATCTTTAAAAAAAAAAAAGTCTGGATTTCAGCCAACTAAACAAAGAGTGTGTGTGTGTGAGTGACTAAGCAGACACATGGGTACACCTGGCTATGGTGTATACCTGTCAGACAGGTATCTGAGACCTAATCAGGAAATAACAACCAGTTCACCTGGAGACTGAATTTGACCTTTCAGGACAGGAGTTGTTGGTCCAACGCTGCTTCAACTGGTTAGTTTGTTTTCAAAGGTTGGTCCAACGCTGCTTCAACTGGTTAGTTTGTTTTCAAAGATTTTCGACAGAAACTGTAGCAGATGCGTCGCTCTCTCTTATAAAATCAGAAAACTGACCTCACAGAACACGAGAGTTACCATGACCTCCATCTGCAGCATCCATTATTAAGTCTGGATCCAAAATAACGTGTGAAACGCCAAAGACACACGATGACACAAACTAAGTGATGGAGGAAGAGGTGGAGCAGGAATCAGAATCAGATGTGCTGAGAGGTAAAACTACATTTTTGGTCTGCTGGCTTTAAAGAGAGCATGGGTCGATCTGTAAAAATATTCTCAATGTATGTGTCTAAAATCTGATTTCTTGCTGCACCTGTCCACAGCAGGACATTGTTCAGCTTCATGCTGGTCCTCCTGTCTGACAACACACTGACTGTGGATCAGAACCTCACAAAAATAACCTGAACTCACATCACTCAAATCATAACAGTGTTTTTATGGAGGGAACCTCAGTCTGAGCTGGACGTGAGCATCTATGAGAGGAATTAAACAAAGGCGGCACAAAGGCGGCGCACACACACACACACACACACACACACACCTTCCCCCTCAGCAGCTCCGTGTTTAGAGGTTGAGGAACCAGCAAATTGGATTTTCACAGCTCCACACAGCTTAGCATAAACTCCACACTCGTCCTATTCATGATGTAATTTGTCTGCTCGGGATTTCAAAGGCACGCAATCAGGGCAGAGGGGTTCGTTAACGGCCCCGAGC
Source organism: Larimichthys crocea (assembly GCF_000972845.2). Classification (NCBI taxonomy): domain Eukaryota; kingdom Metazoa; phylum Chordata; class Actinopteri; family Sciaenidae; genus Larimichthys; species Larimichthys crocea. The sequence goes on along the minus strand of NC_040027.1, from coordinate 7,685,532 downwards.
TGTGTCCTCGTTAAGGCTTTTCTGCTGCAGATAAAAGGAGGAAGCACAGACGAGGCTGAAGACACTTCATAGTTTATTTATACACTCAAAGAGGGATGCATTCCTGTTTAATCGTCCCACTGTGGCACTTCTTATAAAAGGCACCGCTTTAAAATCACAGCCTGGAAGAGCTGTTTGGTTTGTTGCCTCGTTGATCATCGAGTGGATTTTATGGACTAAAAATGGTGATTCCTGTTTCCCAAAGCACAACGTGACGTACTCAAACATCCACAACAGGGATGTTTGAATCGGTACCGGCCGATGTTCGCCTCCTTAACTGCCATCGGCCCTCGGCAAATAAAGATGACTCTCACCGCTGGCAGTGGCCGATGATTATATGGTGGGTTTTTGTGGCCAAAACACTTCAGATCATCTTCCTGCGACTCACACACACACACACACACACACACACACACACACACACACACTCTACAGCTCTGGCTAACGTGCCCCCTAAACTCACCACAGACACTCCCGCTACCTTCAGCTCACTTCACGCACGCCGGCCCCGCCCGCCCTTAGTATACAAAAAAAAAGTTAAAGAAACGTCTGCATGGAGGTACAGGTGTGTACAGGTGTGTACAGGTGTGCAGCCTGCAGTGACAGTTTCCTCATCGCTACCTGAGCCACCATCCTCCCTCCCTCACGTCCTGAGTGTCAGTTCAGTTCATGCCCGTGCACGCCCGGTGTCTCCTCTCTGTCTCCCGCTCGCTCCAAATTCACATATACCGCTAAAAATAAATGTGATAGTTTGAAAACATTAAAGTGAGAATATGAAAACATTGTAATAACTTCTATGCAGATTGGCGTCCGAGGTATAAATGCTCAGAAATCAAGTTTGTTTCATTTTAATAAGTTGTAAGCTTTAGAAGCCATCAAACATATATTTAGGACGAGTCACGGACTGACAGACATAAAACGAAGTTATACAAGGATCGCTACTTTGATGAAGACGTTAACGCACACGAGCAATACTTGACGCTGCCTGTGCCGAGGACGGGACGCGCGATTTGTGCTCATTCAAGGATATTATGATGAAGAGCTGAAAGACTTTAAACACAGTTCAGTAATGTTTGTGGCACAGAGGGAAGAAATAACAAAAAGAAAAAACATCGGCATCGGCCAAGTTGTTATTTTAAACATCGTATCAGCCCAGAATTTCACAATCGGTGCATCCCGAATCCACAACACAAAAATATTCACTTTACTGTCACAGAGGATGAAAAATACAGAAAAATATTCCGATTTGAGAAGCTGAAAACAGAATCTGGACTTCCATTTGACTTCTATCGAAGCTGAAAACAGAATCTGGACTTCCATTTGACTTCTATCCTTATACCTGGCTGCTTTGTGTCTACATTCATGACTTCTGTGATGTGTTGGCAGCCAGACAGGCCAAACTGCAGAAGCTGGATGTGAAACGCAGCATCTGATCCAAACTAAACAACATTTTTTAATCAGCTGCAGAAATATGGAGCGACCTCTGGAGACGTGGACTTCAAGAACAGAAACAACATGGACTCTGGCATCAGGCCGAGTCAGGAGAGAAGAAGAAGAAGAAGGCCTTTAAAGAAGTGGCACAGAGGTGAGCGGGGAGCGAGAGAACGGGCGGCCCGTTCAGAGCTCGTTTCCAGCCCGTTAACGGCACGACTCTGAGGATTACACAGCATTACTGCTGCAGACATAAAGCCTCCGGATCCAACACCAAGAACGGAGGCAGGCGTGAGGAGATACATCAGATCATGAGAGGTAAACTTCATCCTGATCCTTGATTTCACCTTGCTGATGTACACCTGAACCTGGACCCAGACCTGAACCTGGACCTGGACCTGGACCTGGACCTGAACCTGAACCATCTCTGCATGAAACAGGAGTAAAAGAGTTGACACATGCACAGTGAGATCAATAAAGCATCCACATGTTTTCATCATTATCTTCAGAAGCTTATGCAAGCGCTCTGGCTCCGGCTCTCACGACACCGGACTCTCACGCTAACAATCAAGTGCTTTCATAAAAGCTCCGGTGCTGCATCCAGCCAGCTGCTGGAATGTCATCCATCTTCATAATTCTCCGTGGCAACCCATTACTTCTCCAAAAGCACAGTCAGGCTCTCTGAGGCTACGTAACCCAGAGCTAGCATGCTACGTTATTCCCCAGGGGTCCCTCCGCGCCGGCTGCCAGGATAAATGTGTGGTTTGGCCGCTGGGTGAGCGCGGTTAACCGAGCACGCTCTGTTTTCATTCTTGGCCCGGGGCTGTCTGTCAAAGATCAGCGAACATGGAGACTAATGGAGTGTTTTCACAGGTCTCCATGTTGGTCCCTCCAGCCCTTCAACCCCATCACGTCCGGGGTCCTCCACAGAGGTCGTGAGGGTCAGCAGTGCTAGGTCTGAAGGTCTGTGCAGCGAGCATTAAGATATTATCCTGATTTAACTTCAGTAATGTTGTTTGACTGGAAATTGTTTCCCGTTTACTTCTGGTCCAATTAAAGTTTGATTTTAATCTGCAGCCTCGTGTAAAGCTCATTTCTGAAAGAGTTCCTCGCATGATTCAGCTGTATTAACAGATCCAGTCTGGTGTCATCAGTCAGCTTTTTTCTACCATCCACCCAAATCCATAATGAATTGATCCTATTGCCAAATATGATCTGTGTCTCTGTTACAGTAAACAGATGTATATTCTGTAAACAGGAGAAATGAGTGAGACAGCAGAATCTATTTATTCTCAGTTTGCTATTAAAACATTAAAACATTCTCTTTATAATCCAGCCAACACTCATAATCACATGTTGTCTTGTCTTCAGTTCTTACTGAGTTACACTTTGTGCTTTAATTCACAAATCTTAATAAAACAATCACGATGTTTAAACTCTTGCAGGTTGTATCCTAACTGTTCACTATAGTCTCATCGCGTTAGCTTGCTAAAAGAAGCTCATCTGAATTCTCTCGACACGAAAACCTGAAATAAAAAAAATCCACTTTTTCATAAAACAATGTGGTCGACCATTTTTTAATCCGACACAGCCCGCTGTGGGAAAAGCGCTCGTTGAAACACACTCACAGTGTTCGGCTGCAGGTGATTAGCCAGCCCGAACAGCTCTGCTATGACTCAGGATAAACAGATGGAAAGAAAGAAAGAAAGAAAGAAAGAAAGAAAGAGGAGGAGGAGGTTAGAAGGAGGCGAGCCAACAAACTGATGGAGAGTTGAGCCAGAACACAAACATGGAGGTTATTAGCATAAACTGTGATGGTGTCAGCAAAGTGTGAAAACACACACACACACACACGCTGTAATTAAGGTCTAATAAAGGCTGTAATGATCCCTGAGGGGACGTTTATAATCAAACTATTCTGCATCAGTAATTATCATTTTAAAGACGTCGCTGCAGAACGTCGTGATGACGTCAGGAAGCTGCAAACGTTATTTTAAGGTTAGATTGTGGTTGTGGCCAATAAAAATCTAATCTGCAAACACACACACACACACACACACACACACACACACACTATATCACTTAATTATTCCCTGGTTTCCCCCTTTGGGAAATTGTTTAACCGAGGCGATAAGCCACCCACGTCCTGATGGATCGCCACTCATGATCTGTTAAGGTGGTACATGAGTCCAAACAACACACACACACACACACACACACACACACACACACACACTATATGGCACCTTTGATCGTTCCCCTGAAAGTTAATGTTTTATTCCATAAAATGTGTCATAGAGGTCAAAGAGGTGGAGCGTGGGTGGAGCGTGGGTGGAGCTGAATGAAGCCTGGTTACTCAAACAAGCCACCTGTCAATCAAAGCGTCCACGCTCGTGAACAGGTGAGGTATTTCTGCTGTGAAGTTGGGGACTTGCAGCTTTTGGCTTCACTCCCTGCGTTGGTTACAAGTTACAAAACATACATTCAGACAATAGTGTTACTATGACAACACATGTTTAAGACACGCCGCGTCTGCAAGCGGCTGCAGGATGAAACCAAAGATCCACAGCACTCATGAAGCGAGTCAGCTGCATTCATTCACACAGAATCCTGCAGAGAGAGTCACTCGCTGACAGATGCAGTGAATGTCCAAACAAACATTAATGTGTTAGCCTGCTGCTAACGTTCCTCCATGACTGTGACAGAAAAACAAAAACTGAGACGAGAACACGAGCTGGAGGAAGGAACGATCCGAGCACCTGCTGGAATCTGGAGGGACAGGATGCACACGGTGTCCCTCGGTGTCGTTTAGCACCTGATCCGCACGCCGCTCGCCGCCTGCAGGCTGGGCCGCTGCTTCCTTCACCGAACACGATACAAGAGTCCAATAAACACCATTTCCTCCAAAACAGGACGTCCTGATCGTGTTTCCCTGATGCCAAACTGACTCTTTTTATAGTGACGATCTGCTGCTGATACCATCTATATTTTCATATATATTACAGCTGTGTACACACACACACACACACACACACACACACACACACACAGGATGGTAATGTCATTGCATGTCTGCAATACAACCCCACCTGAGCGGCAGCAGCACAAAACCTCCACCTGAGTGACAGGGGCTGTACTCCAAGACTGAATGCTGCTCTCTTGGGTGTGTGTGTGTGTTTGTGTTTGTGTGAGCCCATTGTTTTGTGTGTGTATGTGTGTGTGTGTGTGTGTGTGACAGGAAGAGAAAGCACACTGCACCAGTTTTGGAGCTCTGACTAATCTTCCTGAGCAGCAGCAGAGTCTCAGCCTCTCAAACTTTCATTTACTGAAGTTATTCTCCGGCTTGTTTCTCCGTCAGCTGGCCGCCTCTCTGATGTGAACACTCCTTTTTTATGAGATCACTGCAGTAAATCCATGAAAGTTACAAACCGTGCAGAGCAGCCAGGTTTGTGATGCCATGGTGCCCATAAATGTTTACGATGAGCACGATGAGGAAATGTGGCTGGGTAATACAAACCACCACCCTGATTGTGCTTTATGTGGCAGCGCCTTCATGTGTGTCATCACAAGTTGATGCACAGCAACACATCAGGATCCAACACAACATCTGATCAGAAGGTCTCCACAGATCGACACATCGTGTGTTCACGTTTTTCAGGTCAGGTCTGTGCTACAAGATACACGATGTGACGCATCACATCCACGTTAAGCGGGCTCCATTGGCTCCATAAAAAACTAAGCTGGGTGATCTGATGATACACAGAGTGAGACAATAGAACATAGTCATCCATCTGAGGTTCCTTTTTAAAGGTCCAATCTGCCAGATTCAGTGGAGTCCAGCTTATTACAAACCCCTCGCCTCACCCTGCCCTTCTGAGCTTGGAGGAGAAACTATGGTGGTTGTGAAACTCTGGCGGACTCTGTGAGTCTCCCCACAGCGTCTGTAGATATAAAACTCTTATTCTAACAACTCTTATTTTTAGGTGATTAATCAGACAAATTTGCTCGCCTACAAAGTTGTCTCTCCGCTACTGCACCTTCCTACCTGAACGCCCTACAGACATATGTTACCTCCTCCAATGAGTGACGCCTGGCTCTGCCACCTGTTCGCTCAGGACAATCCAGACTCTTGGTGGAACGTCCTACCAGTTCCTACCCTCTCTACCTTTAAAAACCTCCTGAAGACCTCCAGCTCTTCAGAGAGGACCTCCTCCCCAACACTACCAACATCTGGACATGATACATCTGTCCTTTTAAGAACTGTCACAGCACTGACTGCTGCACTAACACTTTCTTATCACACTGTACCTTGACTGTTTCCTTCTCTGTGAGTCGCTGTGGATAAAAGCGTCAGCTAAAGGACTAAATGTAAACGTAAGCACTAATGAAAACATCCATCCATTATCTGTAACCTCTTCTCCTCATCAGGGTCATGGTGGGGCTGGGGTCCACGGCGGGCTCCACCCTGGACAATGTCACACCTACGGCCAATTTAGAGTCACCAGTTAACCTGTTAAGGTAACTTTGGACTGTGGGAGGACACCGGAGTGCAAACTGAAAACACATAATAAATAAATAGATAAATAATAATACACACACAAGAAACCAGAAACCTTCTTGCTGTGAGGAGAAAATGCTAACCACTGCACCACCTGATAGAAAATGAATATCAGGAAATGTTGCAAATCATTAAGGCCAGACTGAAAATGGATTCACAGGATCTAAAAACAAACATTTGGTTTGCAGAAAATGTGAAATCAACATGTCTCTTCTCTGCTTTTAAAAAATGATCTCCAGAAAAGATGATCGTCATGTTTTGGTGTGGACGAGGAGGAAACAATGAGTTAATCGTGCTCGTGGGTGTTGGCACCGTTTGTTTGTTTAGTTGGACCACAGTGTCAAAGTAAAGCTGTTCACCTGTTAGCCAAATCACAGCTGCAGTCTTTTATATGTGTGTGTGTACAGAATACTTTCACTCAGCAGAGTAACCACACGTTGGATGTGACACACAACCTTCAGGAAACGTGTTTGGATGTGCGTCCTTCCTGTAGTTTAGCCTACACACACATACACGTCTACATCTACATAGACATTTAACCTGTGTGTGTGAGACATTTCTGCAGCTACACCTCTATCGAACACGTAACATGTCAGTAACATGTCATGGCGTGTGGCGTGTCTGAACTGAAACCTCTGTATCGCAGCTCGCCGTCCTGCTCTTTGCCGCCCTCGTGTTTAATCCTCTGAGGATTAAGCGGATATCTGAACTCTGAGGCTTTAATCCCGGGCGTGTCACAGCCGTGTGTGAGCGTGTGAGTGTGTGACATAATCACAGGCCCAGATTGACTCTGCTGAAATAAACTATAATCACAGAGCGCTCGGAGAAGAGAGGAGGTTTCTGTTGAAAGCACCGAGGTGAGAGTGAAAATGAAGCGGAGATGGTTTTTATGACGCCTGAAGAACCTCAACGAGTTTTTAATGCATCACGCGTGATCTGCAGCTCAACCCTGACACTCGATGACTAAAACTAAAACATGACGTCTAGATGTCAGACATCATTAATGACCGTGTATCACAAAATAAATAAATATTTATTTGTTGCATTTGTGATACTTAAATATTGATCTTACAGTTGAAACCAGAACCAGAAAAGTTGGAAACTTTGAGAATTGGAGAAATTTATGGGAACCGTGAATTTTCTAAATTGAAGGTCGGCCCTTTAACAGGGAACTTAAAAATAGTTGGAAAATAAAAGAACCAAATTTCATGCAGGTATACTTGAATATCTGCTGTTCCTCAATCTGTTGAGGCCACGCCCCCTACCTGCACAGGTGATCTCTGTACCTGGACCACACAGAGACTGTTGAAGACACATGTGAGCTCATGGAATGCAGAATATTGTTCAATGAAATCTGTTGAAATGTTTTTTAATTGTTTTATTTTGCATGTTTTTTATTCATGTTTGGACATGACACAATTACTCACATTAATTCCCATAACTCCCATGAAGTTTCCAATATGGAATATTTCCAAAATTCTCCAGCTTAACTTCCAATGGAAACTTTCCCAAAAAAGTTTCCAGACATTTACTGGAAACTTTCCACCCTTTTGCAACCCTCTCTCTGGTTGTGACAGATCTGTATCTGGGCAGAAGAGTGAGGTCGGCGGTTCTCTGGAGGTTTGGGTGGATCAGCGTCCGTGTTTGTGATTGTTTCAGCCGCTCAGCGCTGTGTTTGTGTTCCTATAGTTAGCTGCTGAGCCGAGCCGAGCTGGAGGAAGCAGGATGTTTTGTTGGAAGCTCCTTTGCTGGCCACAGCCCAAAGGTTAATAACCCCCCAATCAGGACGGGAGAGAAGGCCACGGCGACCTCAACAAACACGACACACATGTACACGCACATACACGCGGCTAACGTGTGTTTGATTTACACTCCAGCACGACACATGGACATGCTGTAAAAGCCTGTCACACCCACTCAAACAGCTCGTGTTGACTCAGCTTGTGTGTAAACAGTGAGCTCACTGTGACATGAAACAGGGGCAGAGGCAACGACGAGCTGGCCTCAGACCAGAAGCTTAAAAGCTCTGAGTGAAGGAAGTAAGAACCACCTGTCTGATCAGCTGATTGGTCGACCTCTCTGTGATTTACAGTTTATGATGGACAGATATTTCATTTCAGATGAAGACAAACTGCTGCTACAGATCAACAAGGTTTTTCCACACTGAACACTCGTGAGGAATCAGAAGGGGACGCTGGCATCAATAAAAAAGTCTCTGGTCCGGAGATGAACACAGTCTCTTCTCATCTATTCAAATCATTCCTCAACGTCGAGGTCAGGACCGGACAGAGTCTGCAGTATGCAGATGGAGCGACAGATGATTGGATCAAAAGATCAGTTTTATTCATGTCAGAACGTATTTGCATAAAACACACGACTCAAACACACAAGCTCTAATAAAAAGAGAAGCTTCATGTATTAGTTCATGATTCAACCTCAGCTGATTTGCTCTCTAGTTGTTGCTCGTTGGATATAATTTACAGCTGCTATATTTAACAGCGTGATGAAGCCACCATCTGTGCTGTAGTCACAACACCTCCATCACCGCGGCGGTGCTGACCTTGTTTACTGATCAGGTGGTTTGATTTTAGTGTCTGTTTCCTTCCCTGACCATCAGGAGGGAAAACTGCACTGAGACCAGCACAGAGGTGAACATTAGACACTCGTCTGCATCCAACAGACTGCTGTAAACTGTGCAGACCAAGCAGAAGGTCTCAGTGATTCAACAGTTTAACTTTAAATGTTCAAAGCTTTGATAAATGTGGCATGTTGCTGTCTCTGTCAAAATAAAGCTTGAGAAGAAACATACATTATGTGAAATGGATCAGGACGACAGGTAAAGACTGACGGTAATGAGAAAAACATTTTCTCTCAAACAGCAGCTGTCAGGATGAAGCCTGCAGGTTTCTGCTTGTAACATTCCAGCTTCCCTCCATCTGTCCTGACCTTACACACTGTGGGCTAACACACCACTAATCACCCACAGGGAACTACATAAGCCAACACACACACACACACACACACACACACACACACACACACACACACACACACACACACACACACACACACAAACAGGCTTCAGGGGACACAACAAGACAAACTCCTGTCTGATGTTGGACGTTAACGTCGAGCCTGCAGGTTCAGAAAACAGAAAGTTTAGATTTATTCATTTCATCTCTGCATGAACAAACGTTACCGATAAAGTTGGAGAATCATAAAAAGCTGCTGACGTGTTTATAGTTTAGACAATTTATCGTCCAAATTCTGGACATAAAAGTTTGGACATTAGTTTGTTTAAATAATTTGTTCCCACATAAACTGGAAGTGTAAATACTTGTGAGTGCAGAACAACTTTGTCCTGTTTACATTCCCAACATGAAGTGTATGTGTGTGTGTGTGTGTGTGTGTGTGTGTGTGTGTGTGTGTCAGTGGAAAGTTAGACGCATCAGTAACACCATCGAGGCTCCATCTGAGCAGCGAGGAGCACAGGAGGCGTGGTGCTCCGCTCCTGAACTCCTCTTGGTGTTTACCTGAAGTTAGTCTTCATCATTGGACTAACTTCAGGTAAACACGTGTCCCGTACAGGTGTGTCTCAGATCATGACCCGAGGGGTTCTGGTCTGAATACAGGTGTGTCTCAGATCATGACCCGAGGGGTTCTGGTCTGAATGTGACCACCTTCTTTTAGCTGTGTGTCCTGATTTCCATTTGGTTCACTGTAATGACATGTTTGGGCTCTCTTACCTGACACCTGTTAGTGAACGCACCGCCTGTTTCAACTCACCACTGAACAAGTAACTACAACATTCCCAGACTGACTTGAAAAAGTTGTTGGGTGGAGACGTTGCTAAAACGGCTGCGACAAATTCGTCCTGTAAATTCAACATTTAATGTTTCTTTCTGTCAATACAGAGCCTCTCTTTGAATAAAGAGCAGTGTGTGTCTGAGCATGTTGCTGCCTTCAGTCTTTGTAACCTGAAATGAGGTGCGTGTCTATTTGCGTACGGAGCAGGGAAGTGAGAGCCGATAAGTGGAGATACGTGTTTACCAGGTGTAAACAGAGCCCATGGCTACCGGACAGCAAAGAAGGGGGAGAGCAGCAGGGGGAGGTGGTGGAACAAGGACAATGAGAGGGGGAGGACGAGGAACATCCAGTAAACGTTCCCTCAGAGTACGGCTGGACGATTCATCGAATTTGGATCACGATTTCGATTTTGGCTTCTCACGATCATGAACACTGTAATCGAAGAAAAACGATTAATGTGCAAATTAAAAGCACAGTAACAGTAACGCAGCTGTGTCGCCTGCAGCGGCAGCAGTGAGTTTGTGGATCAACTGTGGAACGAGCGATTGACAACATGGCAGAAAAGCAGCCTGAGCCTTTAGCTGAAAAAAAAGGCAGGACAAGTTCAGTCACTTGGAGACATTTTGGCTTCAAATCGTCAGGCATAGAGCAGACAGAGATTGTTTGCAAAGTGTGTCACGCCGTGTCGTGTCTGCACCCCAGGGCAACACGACACATTTGTTTAACCATTTCAAGTTCAGCCATAAAGTGGTCTATGACAAAGTACTGACAGAGCAAAAGACCCAGAACAGTACAAGAGCATCAACTTTAGCCACCGCCAACAAGCCCGGGTTCCAAACACTGATGAAGACTGTGGACAAGCGACACGTGTTGCCATCACACAAACACTTTAGCAGAGTTGCACTGCCCACTTTGTAGTGTCAATGTCACGCTGAAGTTGAAATGTCCACTACCGAGTATTCTGCCACCACAAGAGACCTGTGGTCAATATATATTCATATTATTTATATATACTATTATTTTACTTTTTCACTTGTTACTAATTTATTACTGATTGTTTTTCTAATAGTTATACTTAAAGTTGAGTTTTGGTGGCGCAATAAACACTTTTGAAATCAATGAATTGAGTTTTGGTGGCGCAATAAACACTTTTGAAATCAATGAATAATCGTGTTAATGGTGATTATTGTTTTTCCATAATCGCTGAGCCCTACCTCAGAGCGATGTGGCATTGAGCTCGGTGTGAAATCACTCAGGGACAAAGACGCTGAAACAGAGAGGCATCGTGCAGCACGGAGCAGGCAGAGTGATGGGTCTTCTTCATTAAGCATGTTGCTCTGAATCTGCCTCTTCAGGATTTAACAGACTAAAACTCACAGATGCATGTGAGAAGCTGAGGTCATGAAGGCCGGAGGATAAACTTTACACAGACTGAAACAGGTCCTCACCTGAGAACAGGTGAGCAGAAAACACAAACATTCATGCTTTGTCTCCTTGTGTGTGTGTGTGTGTGTGTGTGTGTGTGTGTGTGTGTGGTTTCATTCCTCCTCATCGCTCATCACAGATGGCTTCATGATAATCGGAGGCTGCACAGTAATAAACGCCATTTACATGCAGTGATGTATGGGAGCCTTCCAGGTTATAATTCTGCTTAATGAGAGCTTCATAATTAACGCCATTCACCCTCCTGCATCTGTGCCCCCCTCATTAACCGACTGAGCTTCATCAATCAGCCGCCTGGCTCCCAGAGGTCGTTCTGGCTCAGCGGCTCCTCAGCTGCGCTCTGATGACTCGAGCAGGGTTAAAGCTGGTTTAATGGTTAACCCAACACACAGCTAATGAAGGAAAGAGTGAAGAGCCAAGGCTACTGCTGGACAGAGACTTCAGGAGACTGAAGTGAGGCTGAAATACTCCTGCAGATATCTGATGTTCAGTCCTGACGTCATTTCTTTTATTAAATATATAAAATATATAAAGACAGACACATCAATAACTGTTTCCACCTACATGAATACATTTTCTGTTTTGACCTGGGGGTGCTGCACAACTCATTAGATCCAGAATGCTACTCTGATCCCTTAATGGACTCTCATATTATGAAAAATGATGCATAATTAGAGATCTGCATATTTAAAGAGCATCTGAAACCTCATACAAATTTAAACAGCATAAACAGCAATTAATGTTCTCGTTTTCCTTTTTAAATAAAATGTTGATGAAACAATGAACAGACTGAGAAGATGTAGATCTGTTCAAACTTGTGGAATAGTGACGAAGAATAAAGTGTAGACATAAGTGTTGAACGAATAAATAAGTGTTAAACGAATAAATAAGTGTTAAACGAATATAAACCTGAATATAAACATGGAGCATACCAACATGACGGGGAGACACTCAGCTGAAAGCCTCCACCAGGCATCGTCTCCCAAACGAAACAATTCAAACCCCAAGCGATCATATGGGCGTGTAACGAAAACATGAAGACAAGTGATCACTAACTTCAACACTTCAAGCAAAGCTATGGTCTGAGGTTAAACCAGTCATCACGAGGGGTTTCCCCTTTCTGTTCCAACGCAATCTATACTCTTTGTGTAAAAGTATTAAAGAGAAATAAGGGACTAAAAATAAAAAGAAACGTGGTCAGCTTTGGTCCACGGGCCAGTCTTAGACCAGCAGCCTTAGACTTCACAGTCAGAGAGGACACAGTGAACGACAGAACGTTTGCTGCGGCTCATGGCTGGATGAAGATGATTCTTCTTGTGTGACGTCTAGTTCAGTTAAAACAGGTCAAACACGTTGAAAAAGACGTGCAGTGGGAAAACAATAAGACTCACAACAACACACCACCAAACATGTCCGTCCTGTTTGTGCTGGATCTGCTGGGGGAGGATTCACACGTCGCACAGATCAACAGACAGACCCAGATCTGGACTAACACGGCCTCCAGCCCGCTCACTTAAACCTTCTGAGCTCCGGCTGGAATCCAACGAATGCAGGAGGCAGCGCTGATCACATAAACTGCAAAGCCAAATAAATGTTGAGCCGCTGTAGAAAATATGAAATGTTTAGAGAACGCTGGTCAGACCGGCTGCTCCCTCAGTGTTACAGTCATCCCATCGACCATCTTAGGTTTCTCTGATTCAGAGATTTGAGTCTCATTTGTTTTCATCCACTCAGCCGTTTTCCTCCTTTTGTTTGTCACACTGAGGTAACAGAGCTCAAAGATCGGTGATACCCTCCTCATCACAAAGGTCAATTGTTCTTAAATTAAAAGCAGAGACATTTCCAAACCATATTTCATCTAAAAACAAAGAAATCTGAAATACTGCCAAGCTTTTTACACAGTCACCACTCCACAAGCTTTCTCCTCGCTGCCCGGCCTCACTGTACACGGTTAATCCGCTGGAGGGTTCAGTCGACTTCACGTCCGTCCTGATTAGCCTGATCCTGCTGTGGGGGGCTTCAGCTGAGAACAACAGACTCTGTCTGTGACAGATTATCATCCATCTTTAATTATCAGGACACTCAGAGAACAAACCACTGTGTTTCATGTGTTTGGAGTTCTACACCTGCCAACCTGTGTGGACTACAGGTAAAGAAAGGAAACACTGATATCACCAAATGGATAGATGTAAAGATAGATTGATGTAAACACTCAATATAAAAAGAACAAATTCAGGATGTTTATGTCTAAACCGCAGCTGAGTATTTCTCCAAATGTTGACCATCATTACACGACTATTACTGTGAAACCCCAGCGGGCACGTCTCCGTCACGTCTCTGTCACATCATTGACTGTTTTTACGATCAGCAGTTTGATACATTGACAAGAACGGCCACTATTACCTCAGCAAACCCCTACACTACACATTTTTCAATACTGACTCACATACCTGAGCATAAACATGTTTTTCTAAGATTTTCATTTTTCAAAATTATAATTTCAATCAGGCAACCTTTAATACGAGACTACAAGAAGACTAAGAGGTTAAACACTCGACCGTGACCTCGAGGGAACTGCCTCATGAAGAAAGAAAGACAGAAGGGAAGCACCAAAAAGAAAAAGAACAAACACGAGTGAGCGAACGACGACGATGCAAATGAACATTCAAATAAGTTGAATAAAGAAGCTTCGGCTCTGGATCAGCTCTGACTTTGATCTGAGCACGCAGCAAACGTTCAGAGTAAACGATGAAGACGTGACGCGAGCGGTCTGTTCACACAGCGCTAATAAATGCCAGTGCAGGAACACTGACTGTTTACAGTGCGTGGAGACTCCCAGTTCACCATGCCACAGATCACATGAGCAGTAAAAACAGGGATGGGTCAGGACCACAGGCAAATACCAGACTGGGAAGGTCCATCAGCCAATCAGCTGGCAGGGAGCTGAAAGGAGACGTTTTTAACGAGTTACTGCAACTTTCAGACGGAGAAGTCGAGTTTTCATCGGGAGGCATCAAGATCCTGACGCCTGCGTGCAGAGAGAGTTATTACTCAACTCCAAAAATACAGACGCCAAGAGAAAGATTTAAAGATGGAGATAAAAGAAATCAGAATGCCAAACTATTTTTATTTATTATTCCTCTGACACGTTCAGATTAATCGCTTCTGGAAAATGGCTGAAATTACAGGAATTTTTTCATTTGTCATTTTAATAAGTTTTGCAAAGATTAAATTTACAACATTACTTGTATGGTGAAAATAAAACCACACTGCAGTTATTCTGACAGATTTTATGACTGTGAAATGATTCACGGTTGGTGTGAATGAATTTCTGCATCATAACTTTGTGACAGACAAAGTGGAAAGTTTGGCCTTGGTTATGACAGTTTGGAGAATTGACTGAAACAAACAAATGACGCTGTCCTGTCCAGTCCAGCCAAGTCCTGTCCCATCTGGTCTGGTCTGGTCCTGTCCCATCCTGTCCTGGTTGTTTGAGTCCGACTACAGTTTCATCAGGTCACGTGTAAAGGTCTCCGACCGTCAGGAAACAAAGGGTCTCTGGACAGAAACAGCTGACGGATTCTTTGATTGCAGAGGATGTTTGTGTGTGTGTGTGATGGTATGTGTGTGTGATGGTGTGTGTGTGTGATGGTGTGTGTGATGGTGTGTGTGATGGTGTGTGTGTGATCTCTGATCACAGCTGATCTTTGTATCTACACACACACAGTGTGTGTTACACGTGTCCGACCAGTCAAGATACAGTACAAATTAATTAAAGTCCAGATGTTTGTGTCAGTCAAAGGACATAAAATGGATCAACAACAACACACAGCTGACTCATAGTTTCAGTCCTGAGCCAATCATTGTCTGCTTCCAGCTCGTAAAGGGAGGATTAGCTGCTTTTGGACAAAGACACACACGTGAGGATGTCTCTGAGGACGTTTGATTAATCATAACATAATCAGAAGATTAATCCTGCCGTTAGAAACTGGACACAGCAGAGATCCAAGCAGACGCTCCCTGGAAGCATTACAGCGCCATAACAGGGACATGATCCATTGGCCAGCATTCCAAAGTGTAAGCAATACATAGATAAGTCATAGTGGATGAAAACACCCCATCTGCTGTTTCACACAAAGACACAGAAAACAGCAGCAGAAGCTGAACTCAACACGTCGGACTCAGAAAAGATTCATTTCCTCCGTTAAAGTTGATCTCGGACAAATGCTGATCACTGGAAAAGGTTAAAAGACAAATGTATCCACTGGGCTACGTTCTGCCTCATGAGGTCCCAAACGGCAGGGCGGTGCGGTACTATCACATGACACATGAGTCTGTCAAACATCTAAAGGTCGAGCAACATGACTTCATGCAGAAACATGAAACTCTGAGCCGTGACTTCATGTTTGGAAGCAGCTTTTTATTGTTGTAAGGACCTTGTTCATGTTCAGACTCATAAAATCTGAATCTTTACAGATCAACACAAATGAAGAGCTTCTATAAAACATGACGCCGGCTTCTTCACGCCGCTGGAGTCAGATTCCTCGATACAAACGAGACTTAAATCACAGAATACCTCAAAGAACCTGGTCTGCATTACGGCACATCGACGAGTTAAGCAGACGTGACGTCCACTGTCATGGACAAACTAACGCCGGGTCAGGCTGCAGGACGTCGGCCCGGTTACAGGCCAAGCTGGCAGACGTACGGTGTGTGATATGTTCAGTTTAACTGTTACTGAGTCATAGTGGACAAGAACCGATGTCCCAATACAAAGACGAGCATGTTTTCCAGCACGGGACACGTCATATGTCACTATGACACACACACACACACACACACACACACTGTTTGTTTACAATGCAATGATTGGCCGGTCCAATGGTGATGTCTCTCGGCAACAACACAGTAAAAACATACAACTCTTTAATCTCCTAATCTGACAGGAAACATCACAACAGACAGTGTTACGGCCACCGCTGGCTGCACGTTAGTATTTATTGTGTTTTCTAGGTAAAAGCAGCTGTGTGAGTCGGGGATTGGTCCGTGTCGTCTGTGTTGGTGTGGGTGTAGTTCGACCAATCAGAGTCCTCAGTCAACCCCAGCTGCAGTTCAAATAGACCGTGTGTCGGCAGTTCGGGGCGGCTTGTGTTTGTATCGTGTTCTGTAAGCTCGCCTCGTTGTTCGTACGTGAAATTGTGTTTGAAAGTTGTGGAGGTTGGTGGAGAAACATTACTGGGACTGGGCTAGGTTTAGTTACAATTACACTGATTACACTGAGAGTATTTCTGTGTTAGAGTCACTAGACAGGGGTGCTGTCACAGATGTGTTTTCTTTAGATAGTGAGGTTTTTGTTTCTCGTTTTGTTTCCAAGTTCTCTTTCTGGTATATTTACTTGTTCTTTTACACAGCACTCGTACGCCTTTGTTCCTTTTTGCCTCACCTCCTTTTGTTAAGAAACATTAAACTCCTGACGAACCTGAATGAGTTGTCATTTTCCATTTCATTTCATATCCTTATCTTAGGTTACTGCTCACCAAACGAGCCGGGTCATAACAACAGAAGTAAACCTGACAAATGAATGTTCATGTCACAGTTAATGAGTGAATGAAACTGCTGTCTGAAAGATGGGACAACATTAATATCTAAAGTACTCAGAATACTTCATGTCCACCGAGGCAGCTCGATCTTTTTATTTCAGCTCCTGGATCCACAGAAACACTCGACAGATCTCATACAGATATTTAAATCGTTCATGTTTCAGGTTGTTGTTGGTTTGTCCTCATCATCACAGTGTTCATCCGTCTGTGATCATTATGTTCCTGCAGCTTCCCTTTTTAATAATTCACAGACACGTTCCTACGTCAGAGATCATTTGTTTTAATACCGTTACTTTTATATTATCTTTTCAGAGCTACAGTACCGTGCACGCTGCACTGTCCTGCTCCATAAAATGTCACATTTAGGAATCTTTGGACGTTTTTCTCACAAACTGACTCAAAAATATTAATTTATTATAAAAATAGTTGCAAATCAATTGACAGCTAATCAATTAATTTATGGATTGTTGCAGTTCTGATCCAGTTAAAGCCAGACACACACACACACTCACTAAATACTGTGTCTTTAAAGCATTTACATTTCATGATACCACTGCAGGTTCCCTCTTCTCGCCAAGTCACCACAGATACATCACTGTCAGATTAACTGCCATGGTGCAGCTCACACACACACACACACACACACACACACACACACACACACCTGTCCACAATGACTGAGCAAAAAAAAAAAACATGCATTTGCTGCATGTGATCTGTGATCACATTTGACAGGATCCAGGTGAGCTGCACGAGATCTGCATTAACACACACACACACACACACACACACACACACACACACACACACACACACACACTGATCTGCAGTGTTATGCACACACTCCTGATGTCACTTCATATCAGCCATGCTCTGCATTGCAGTGAACACGGATGAATTCTTGATTTAAAACACACACACACACACTTCATGCACCCTGTCGCCCTGTGCGTGGGCTGACAGGTTCACGTTGACACCAACCTGCCCGGTGTTCATATTTTCCGTAACACCTGTGTTTCACTCACCGCATCCTTCTCCTCCGCGCCGCTCCGCTGCTGCTCCATGTTGCAGAGTTTCCTCTTGTTCTTGTTCTCCGTCCTCTTCATCCCTCACGGATTATGAACCCGGTAAAAAAAACAAAAACGCTCCTCCCGTTTCCTCTCTCGGTAACTCTCTCTCTGCTGTAGCCTCGGGTAGCAACGTGTCAGTTCGGGCTGGTGTCGGCTTCAGTGACACCTCATCTCTGCTCGGTTCGAGTTGCTCGGAGTCCGCTCGAGAGTTTGTCCGCAGACAGCCATCCCCGGCTCGGTCTCTCGGTCTCTCGGTCGCTCGGTCCTCGGTCGCTCGGTCCTCGGTCGGTCGGTAGCCAGTCCTCCGGCTAACTTTAGAGCCGACTCCACATCTGGAAACGCCGCCGTGACAGGCTGTCAATCACCCGAACAGCACCGGCAGCCCGGAGCACGATAACCGGCTGTTTGTTTTGTTTGTTTACGGTGGGGCAGTTCGTAGTTAGCGGGGTAAGAAATGCCCCATGCCGGGGCAACAACAGTTCACCGACCGAACTTGTCAGGTAGCTGCCGTTAGCTGGCCTAGCCTAGCCTACCTGCTAACGTCTACCTGGCAGAGTGACACCATGACAGGTCCGGTTCGCCGCTAACGGTCGGTTCCGGTGGATTCCCGCCTGAATTCTGCTCGTCGTCTCCGGTGGTTTTATCCGACAGTGGCCGTCCTGCTCCGACCTCCGTCCATGCTCGGATAGAAGCGGCTCTCTGAGCGTGCACACACCGGGTCCGGGTCTCTCTGTCTCCGCCGTGAACTGCAGCTCGGCTCGGCTCGGCTCGGCTCGGCTCGCTTCCTGACTCTGACACGGGCACTGCGGAGTCAAGGCAACGGGCACGAGCATACGTCATCCGGCTGGCGGTTACCAAAATAAAAGCACAGTGACAAAATATACCTCTGTACAATATATTTTATTTTATCGTATTTACTATTGCTTTTTTGATATTTTATTATGTATAGTTTGCTTTATAGTATATTTTTATTCTTATGTTGTCAATGTGTGTAATGCTGCTGCTACACTATAATTTCCCAGCTTGGGATAAATAAAGTATATCTATCTATCTATCTATCTATCTATCTATCTATCTATCTATCTATCTATCTAAATGAAAAATTA
>NC_040027.1:7554631-7666468 GCF_000972845.2 Larimichthys crocea | reverse complement strand
ACACTCGACCGCCCCAGTTCTTTATATTTTTATTCTTATGTTGTCTATCGTCACTGTGGTAATGCTGCTGCTGCACTGTAATTTCCCAGCTCTTCTTATCTATCTATCTATCTATCTATCTATCTATCTACTATCTATCTATCTATCTATCTATCTATCTATCTATCTATCTACTATCTACTATTTATTATGTGGTGGATGGGAGGGGTATTATTGGGTGTATGAACAGTGCTACACAATGAAGCCTGGAATTGTTGATTTATAATTTAATTTATATTTAATTTTTCATTTTGTCACTGTGCTTTTATTTGGGTAACCGCCAGCCGGAGACGTATGCTCGGTGCCCGTTGCCTTGACTCCGCAGTGCCCGTGTCAGAGTCAGGAAGCGAGCCGAGCCGAGCCGAGCCGAGCTGCAGTTCACGGCGGAGACAGAGAGACCCGGACCCGGTGTGTGCACGCTCAGAGAGCCGCTTCTATCCGAGGATGGACGGAGGTCGGAGCAGGACGGACACTGTCGGATAAAACCACCGGAGACGACGAGCGAATTCAGGCGGGAATCCACCGGAACCGACGTTAGCGGCGAACCGGACCTGTCATGGTGTCACTCTGCCAGGTAGACGTTAGCAGGTAGGCTAGGCTAGGCCAGCTAACGGCAGCTACCTGACAAGTTCGGTCGGTGAACTGTTGTTGCCCCGGCATGGGGCATTTTCTTACCCCGCACAACTACGAACTGCCCCACCGTAAAAAAACAAAACAAACAGCCGGTATCGTGCTCCGGCTGCCGGTGCTGTCGGGTGATTGACAGCCTGTCACGGCGGCGTTTCCAGATGTGGAGTCGGCTCTAAAGTTAGCCGGAGGACTGGCTACGAGCGACCAGGACCGAGACCGAGCGACCGAGAGACCGAGAGACCGAGAGACCGAGCCGGGGATGGTGTCCGGACAAACTCTCGAGCGGACTCCGAGCAACTCGAACCGAGCAGAGATAGGTGTCACGAAGCCGAACCAGCCCGAACTGACACGTTGCTACCCGAGGCTACAGCAGAAGAGAGTTACCGAGAGAGGAAACGGGAGGAGCGTTTTTTTTTTTTTACCGGGTTCATAATCCGTGAGGGATGAAGAGGACGGAGAACAAGAACAAGAGGAAACTCTGCAACATGGAGCAGCAGCGGAGCGCGCGGAGGAGAAGGATGCGGTGAGTGAAACACAGGTGTTACGGAAATATGAACACCGGCAGGTTGGTGTCAACGTGAACCTGTCAGCCCACGCACAGGGCGACGGGTGCTGAAGTGTGTGTTTTTAAATCAAGAATTCATCCGTGTTCACTGCAATGCAGAGCATGGCTGATATGAAGTGACATCAGGAGTGTGTGTGTGTGTGTGTGTGTTGTGTGTTAATGCAGATCTCGTGCAGCTCACCTGGATCCATGTGCACTTGCGATGCTCTGCTATGACGTCTGACAGACCAGTGAGCTGCACGAGATCTGTGATCACATGCAGCAAATGCATGTTTTTTTTTTTTTTTTTTGCTCAGTCATTGGGACAGGTGTGTGTGTGTGTGTGTGTGGTGTGTGGAGCTGCACCATGGCAGTTAATCTGACAGT
Source organism: Larimichthys crocea (assembly GCF_000972845.2). Lineage (NCBI taxonomy): Eukaryota > Metazoa > Chordata > Actinopteri > Sciaenidae > Larimichthys > Larimichthys crocea. Next base: position 7,664,868 of record NC_040027.1, on the reverse strand, counting down.
GATGTATCTGTGGTGACTTGGCGAGAGAGGGAACCTGCAGTGGTGTCATGAAATGTAAATGCTTAAAGACACAGTATTTAGTGAGTGTGTGTGTGTGTGTGGCTTTAACTGGATCAGAACTGCAACAATCCATAAATTAATTGATTAGCTGTCAATTGATTTGAATTTCATCTATTTATAAATAAAAGTAATATGTTTTCCTGTGTAAGCTTCCAAAATAAATGGTACATTTTATGGACAGGACAGTGCAGCGTCACGGACTGTAGCTCTAAAAAGGATAATATAAAAGTAACGGTATTAAATAAATGATCTCGTAGGACGTAGGAACGTGTCTGTGAATATTAAAAAGGGAAGCTGCAGGAACATAATGATCACAGACGGATGAACACTGTGAGATGAGGAACAACCACAACAACCTAAACATGAACGATTTAACATCTTCATAAGATCTGTCGAGTGAAATAAAAAGATCGAGCTGCCTCGGTGGACATGAAGTATTCTGAGTACTTTAGATATTAATGTTGTCCCTTCTTTCAGACAGCTGTTTCATTCACTCATTAACTGTGACATGAACATTCATTTGTCAGGTTTATTTCTGTTGTTATGACCCGGCTCGTTGGTGAGCAGTAACCTAAGATAAGGATATGAAATGGAAAATGACAACTGATTCAGGTTCGTCAGGAGTTTAATGCTTAACAAAAGGAGGTGAGGCAAAAAGGAACAAAGGTGTAGAGTGCTGGTAAAGAAAAGTAAATATAACAGAAAGAGAACTTGGAAACAAAACGAGAAACAAAAACCCACTATCTAAGAAAACACATCAATGACAGCACCCCTGTCTAGTGACTCTAACAAGAAATACTCTCAGTGTAATCAGTGTAATTGTAACTAAACCTAGCCCAGTCCAGTAATGTTTCTCCACCAACCTCCACAACTTTCAAACACATTTCACGTACGAACAACGAGGCGAGCTTACAGAACACGATACAAACACAAGCCGCCCTGAACTGCTGACACACAGTCTATTTGAACTGCAGCTGGGGTTGACTGAGGACTCCTGATTGGTCGAACTACACCACACCAACACAACGACAGGGACCAATCCCGACGGGATCACACAGCTGCTTTTACCTAGAAAACACAATAAATACTAACGTGCAGCCAGCGGCGGCCGTAACACCGTCTGTTGTGATTGTTCCTGTCCAGATTAGGAGATTAAAGAGTTGTATGTTTTTACTGTGTTGTTGCCGAGAGACATCACCATTGGACCGACCAATTGCATTGTAAACAAACAGTGTCGGTGTGTGTGTGTGTGTGTGTGTGTGTGTCATAGTGGCTGCTTGCATTAAAACCACAAACATCATTCCTCTTTTGTTTGAACATTTTATGACGTGTCCCGTGCTGGAAAACATGCTCTCTTTGTATTGGACATCGGTTCTTGTCCACTATGACTCACTAACAGTTAAACGAACAGATCACACACCGTACGTCGCCAGCTTGGCCTGTAACCGGGCCGACGTCCTGCAGCCTGACCCCCGTTAGTTTGTCCAGGACAGTGGACGTCACGTCTGCTTAACGTCGATGTGCCGTAATGCAGACCAGGTTCTTTGAGGTATTCTGTGATTTAAGTCCGTCTGTATCGAGGAATCTGACAGACCCAGCGGCGTGAAAAACCGGCGTCATGTTTTATAGAAGCTCATTTGTGTTGATCTGTAAAATTCAGATTTAGAGTCTGAACATGAACAAGGTCCTTACAAACAATAAAAAGCTGCTTCCAAACATGAAGTCACGGCTCAGAGTTTCATGTTTCTGCATGAAGTCATGTTCCTCGACCTTTAGATGTTTGACAGACTCATGTGCATGTGATAGTACCGCACCGCCCTGCCGTTTGGGACCTCATGAGGCAGAACGTAAGCCCAGTGGAAACATTTGTCTTTTAACCTTTTCCAGTGATCAGCATTGTCCGAGATCAACTTTAACGGAGGAAATGAATCTTTTCTGAGTCCGACGTGTTGAGTTCAGCTTCTGCTGCTGTTTTCTGTGTTTTTTGTGAAACAGCAGACGGGGTGTTTTCATCCACTTTGACTTTATGTATTGCTTACACTTTGGAATGCTGGCCAATGAATCATGTCCCTGTTATGGGCCTGTAATGCTTCCAGGGAGCGTCTGCTTGGATCTCTGCTGTGTGCCAGTTCTGTGTAAAAAGCCAACGGCAGGATTAATCTTCGATTATGTTATGATTAATCAAACGTCCTCAGAGACATCCTCACGTGTGTGCTTTGTCAAAAGCAGCTATCCTCCCTTTACGAGCTGGAAGCAGACAATGATGGCTCAGACTGAAACTATGAGTCAGCTGTGTGTTGTTGTTGATCCATTTTATGTCTTTGACTGACACAAACATCTGGACTTTAATTAATTTGTACTGTATCTTGACGGTCGGACACGTGAACACACACTGTGTGTGTGTGTGTGTGTGTGAGTACAAAGATCAGCTGTGATCAGAGATACACACACACACACACACCACACACACACACCACACACACACACAAACATCCTCTGCAATCAAAGATCCGTCAGCTGTTTCTGTCCAGAGACCCTTTGTTTCCTGAGGTCGAGAATTTACACGTGACCATGAAACTGTAGTCGGACTCAAACAACCAGGACAGGATGGGACAGGACCAGACAGACCAGATGGGACAGGACTTGGCTGGACTGGACAGGACAGCGTCATTTGTTTTGTTTCAGTCAATCTCCAAATGTCATAACCAAGGCCAAACTTTCCACTTTGTCTGCACAAAGTTATGATGCAGAAATCATTCACACCAACCGTGAATCATTCACAGTCATAAAATCTGTCAGAATAACTGCAGTGTGTTTTATTTTCACCATACAAGTAATGTGAAATTTAATCTTGCAAAACTTATTAAAATGACAAATGAAAAAATTCCTGTAATTCAGCCATTTCCAGAAGCGATTAATCTGAACGTGTCAGAGGAATAATAAATAAAAATAGTTTGGCATTCTGATTTCTTTTATCTCCATCTTTAAATCTTTCTCTTGGCGTCTGTATTTTTGGAGTTGAGTAATAACTCTCCTGCACGCAGGCGTCAGGACTTGATGCCTCCCGATGAAAACTCGACTCTCCCGTCTGAAAGTTGCAGTAACTCGTTAAAAACGTCTCCTTCACGCTCCCGCCAGCTGATTGGCTGATGGACCTTCCCAGTCTGGTATTTGCCTGTGGTCCTGACCCATCCCTGTTTTTACTGCTCATGTGATCTGTGGCATGGTGAACGGGAGTCTCCACCACTGTAAACAGTCAGTGTTCCTGCACTGGCATTTATTAGCGCTGTGTGAACAGACCGCTCGCGTCACGTTTCTTCATCGTTTACTCGAACGTTTGCTGCGTGCTCACATCAAAGTCAGAGCTGATCCAGAGCCGAAGCTTCTTATTCAACTATTTGAATGTTCATTTGCATCGTCGTCGTCGCTCACTCGTGTTTTTTCTTTTTCTTTTGGTGTTCCCTTCTGTCTTTCTTTCTTCTTCATGAGGCAGTTCCCTCGAGCTCAGGTCGAGTGTTTAACCTCTTAGTCTTCTTGTAGTCTCGTATTAAAGGTTGCCGATTGAAATTATAATTTTGAAAAATAAATCTTAGAAAACATGTTTATGCTCAGGTATGTGAGTCAGTATGAAAAATGTGTAGTTTAGGGGTTGCTGAGGAATAGTGGCCGTTCTTTCAATGTATCAAACTGCTGATCGTAAAAACAGTCAATGAGTGACGGAGACGTGACGGAGACGTGACGGAGACGTGACGGAGACGTGGCCCTGGGGTTGTTCGCAGTAATAGAAGGTCAACATTTGAGAGATACTCAGCTGCAGTTTAACATAAACATCCTGAATTTGTTCTTTTTATATTGAGTTTACATCAATCTATCTTTACATCTATCCATTTGGTGATATCAGTGTTTCCTTGTTTACCTGTAGTCCACACAGGTGGCAGGTGTAGAGCTCCAACACATGAAAACAGTGGTTTTTCTCTGAGTGTACTGATATTAAAGATGGATGATAATCTGTCACAGACAGAGTCGTTGTTCTCAGCTGAAGCCCCCACAGCAGGATCAGGCTAATAGGACGGACGTGAAGTCGACTGAACCCTCCAGCGGATTAACCGTGTACATGAGAGCGGGCGCGAGGAGAAAGCTTGTGGAGTGGGGATGCGTAGAAAGCTTGGCATATTTCAGAGTTTCTTTGTTTTTAGATAAATATGGTTTGGAAATGTCTCTGCTTTTAATTTAAGAACAATGACCTTTGTGATGAGGAGGGTATCACCGATCTTTGAGCTCCGTTACCTCAGTGTGACAAACAAAAGGAGGAAAACGGCTGAGTGGATGAAAACAAATGAGACTGAAATCTCTCGAATCAGAGAAACCTAAGATGGTCGATGGGATGACTGTAACACGAGGGAGCAGCCGGTCTGACCAGCGTTCTCTAAACATTTCATATTTTCTACAGCGGCTCAACATTTATTTGGCTTTGCAGTTTTGGTGATCAGCGCGCCTCCTGCATTCGTTGGATTCCAGCCGGAGCAGAAGGTTTAGTGAGCGGGCTGGAGGCCGGTTAGTCAGATCTGGGTCTGTTGTTGATCTGTGCGACGGTGAGTCCTCCCCAGCAGATCCAGCACAAAACGGACGGACATGTTTGTGGTGTGTTGTTGTGAGTCTTATTGTTTTCCCACGCACGTCTTTTTCAACATGTTTGACCTGTTTTAACTGAACTAGACGTCCACACAAGAAGAATCATCTTCATCCAGCCATGAGCCACGCAACTTCTGTCGTTCACTGTGTCCTCTAAGACTGGCCCGTGGACCAAAGCTGACCACGTTTCTTTTTCTTTTTAGTCCCTTATTTCTTTTTAATGCTTTTACACAAAGAGTATAGATTGCATTGGAACAGAAAGGGGAAGCCCCTCGTGATGACTGGTTTAACCTCAGACCATAACTTTGCAGAACTGAAGTGATCACTTGTCTTCATGTTTTCGTTACACGCCCATATGATCGCTTGGGGTTTGAATTGTTTGTTTGGGAGACGATGCCTGGCGAGGCTTTCAGCTGAGTGTCTCCCCGTCATGTTGGTATGCCCATGTTTATATTCAGGTTTATTCGTTTAACACTTATTTATTTCGTTTAACACTTATTTTCCTTTATGTTTGCAACATTCTACACTTTATCTTCCGTCACTATTCGTAGTGGGTTAAGAGGCCGCCCCGTGTGTGGAGGCTATAGTCCTCGCTGCAGCTGGCCCCGGCTTGAATCCTCCATCGGACGGCTAATTTACTGCGTGTCACTCCCCCTCTCTGCCCCCTGCTTCCAGTCTATCTTCAGTTGTACTATCAATAAAGGCCAAAAAATAATCTTAAAAAAAAATAATATATATATATATATATAAAGATAAAGAACAAACTATTCATAATATATAGTAAATAAAATATATTGTACAAAAGTATATACAGCAAATTGGCAGTGTTGATTTGGTGCAAAGTAAGAAAGGGGAAATGTGCAGTGACTGTAAATTATGACCTGAGTTGTTGTTGTTTTTAGCTGTTATTATACAGTGTGATGACATGTGGCAGGACAGATTTCCTATATCTGTCCCTTCGACAGTAAAAAGTAATAAATTACTCTGTAATCAGTAAAACAACAACAACAACAACTAAACATTAAAAATAAGACCACGACTTTAGAAAATGATTAAAACACAAAATAATAAAAAGATGCACCGAATAATAAAACAGATTAAAATGTAAAAAAATAAATAGACAAAGTAAAGAAAACAGTGCCTCGTGAAAGAGATTAAAATACAGGTCAATAAATGGATAAACAAATAAATGAATCTTGATTCAAAAGCCTGACCTCTCTGTCAACGTTCTCTGCTCTTTAAGAGACGTGGACCAAAGTAATAATAATAAATATAATAAATGATGTGTGGGAACGAGGTGAAAGAGTTATGCAGACTTCAGAAGATCTTTACCTGTTTGGTGTTTGACATGATGTTGACATTCATCTGACTTTGTCTGAATCCCAGAGCCTTACATTGCAGATTAGTTTACAGATTACACATTTTATTTTGAAGGCACACTAATCTTCTTCCTGTCTGTCTGTTTCAGCCTCACGTGCTGACACAGCTCGAGTCATGATTTCTGTGACATGAACGCATCACACGCACGCGAGCAAAACATGTGGTGGAAATGTATTTTGTAATTTTATTTTATCTTTAATGTGTGTGTGTGTGTGTGTGCGTGTGTGTGTGTGTGTGTGTGTGTGTGTGTGTGTGTGTCTTTATTTTATCAGTTTTGTTGGAGTCTGCTTCCACCTGCTGGAAGTCGATGAAACATGCTTTGAACATGTTACCCAGCACACACACACACACACACACACACACACACACACACACTGATTCTGGTGAACCTGGATCATACTTTATGGAGAAGATGTTCTCTGGTTTCCCTCTGACGTCCTCCGGCTGCTCTGTGATTTACAGTGAATTAGGTGCTGACTGTTTTGGCAGAGGAGCGTTTCAGGCTCGAGGGATTTGCTGATGGAGCTCTGGTGTTCTTTATTAATCTCAAAGGGAAATTAAAGTGTTGCAGCAGCCTCTTGGCATAATGAAAACAATTAAAGGCTGACTTCTATGCAACAAATAAATAGATGTAAATAAAATAGAACCATAACTACAACTATTACAAATAAGTTGCTGCATTGCTGTAGATCAGTGCACGTCAAACTATTGTTGAAAGGTGTGATTGACTTGAGATGAAGTCGGCTCAATGTAAAAGGAGTTAAACTACGTTTGCCATGTTGCTGTAGCTCAGCTTGCTACAAGCCAGAAGCTGATGCCAGGCGAGCAGACAGTGGAACAGCTAACTGAGCTTACAGCTAACAGCAGCTATCATGATCACTTCACATGAACCCCATCACTCTCCTTCATTCACACCTTCCACTGCAACAGTATCCTCTACGGCACACCATCCAAAACTCTCAATAAACTCCTGTACATCCAAAACTCGACCCTCACACCGTGACCACATCCCCCCTGTCCTCCAGAACCTCCACGGGTCCTGGTTTCACAGCACATTCAGTTCAAAGCCCTCCATAACCAGGCATCTCTTACCTCACTGACTTGCTCCATCACTACAATCACATCCCACAGCCTCCTCCGTTCATCTGACCCTAACCTCCGGACTCCACCACCACCCCAGGACCAAGCACCGAGCCTGGGGCGACAGAGTAGCTGCCCTCCTCCCTCTGGAACTCTCTCCACAAACAAGTCTGTGACTGTACCAACCTTCCAACATTCAAATCTCAGACAGAAAAACACCTTTTTAATGTTTAGCTCAGTCTGAATGTGTTTTTAGTGAAATGATTTATTTTCTTTTAGCTTGTGGGTCTGTATTTGACTCCAGAGAGACACGTGGTCGATGATGTGACGTGTCCCGTGGTCGATGATGTCATGTAGTTGATGCAAGAAAGACAGATGTTGTTTCGTCCCCTTTTTATTAAAAAGGTTTTTCACTTTTACCCCAAAACATTTTTAATAAAGAAAACATGCATAAAAATACAGCAACAAAAAAACACACACTCCCTTTAATATGTACATACATGAGACGTGGCTCCTAAAACCACACAGACACTAAGAAAGACACTAAGTTTGACCTCTGACCTGCGGGCAATATTACACAAAAAAAAAAACATATTTAAACTTGATCATTTTTCACCTGATTTGAGAAAAAACGCTGTTCACTTTGGTTGATCTTTATTTATAAAACTGAGCCAAAAGTTAAAGAGGGCCTTTAAAACTGCTTCAGATTGATTGTCATAAATTTGGACAGATTCATCCAAAACTCAATTTGTTTCCATGAATTCAGCTTCAGAGCTGAAACGAGATGACATGGCACTTTAGTACCACAAAGGCTATTATTGCACAGTAACCCAAAAATTGCATATTTCAGTAAAAGTATTGGAGGGCAGTGAAGCCACAGTTCATGCACAGAAAGAAAAACAGCTCATCTTTACAGAGAAATCCAGAAAAACTAAAAGAGAACTCAAACGTGGAGAAGCCAGTGTAAAATACCCAATTTGAGAAAAGTTCATTTGCACAGTGAGCGTCACAGATCCTGCAGAGGTTTACACACAGATGTTCTTTTTAATCTTTTAAAAAATGATTGTCATCTCGAGGGAAATTCAAACATAAACTGATTCACAAATTTAGCAAAAAAACAAATAACCAAAATATATATTAAAAAAAAGGATAAAAGTGTGGTCCATTTTTTTGGTTAGAAAAATGAAACATCTCTCTTGGACCGTGCACTTTAATGACGAGAAGACAAATTATCGCACAGGTCACTGAAGGCATCGCACAAACCGCTGAGCAGCTCGATGAGTCCAGTCTTTTCATGAACACTGGTTTACTGAGCTGCTTCAGCAGCTTCATCTGAAGGCGGTCTGACACTGCAGGTTCGTGTTTCAGCAGGAAAAACTGGGTTGGACCCACATTTCTTTAAACATCTGAAGAGAACCGACTCCACATTTAACAGTAATACTCTGGAGTCTGAGGACAGGGAGCAACAAATCCTAAATTGGTGTTTTATTTGTGAGTAAATGCACAAGAACATTGTCTAACTGTCTATTGGTAGTCCTAGCTCTAGTGTTTTCCACATGTTATCAGTAGTTGGCCATTTTTATGACAAAACAAAAACACGTAGCGTACCGTCAGAGAGTATGGCTTTGTTTCCACGAGTCGCTCAAACCACATGCAACTATTCTACACACTAACTACACACACGAGCCTCGACGGAGGCTGAGAGGAAGCACTTTGCAGTTTGGTTTTGGCTTTTTCAAAGCTCCTTTCCTGCTGGCATCAAGTGGATTTTTGTGTCTTGGATCCCTGCTGAAGGCTGAAGTTGGCTTCTGATCCAGAGACTCTGATGTATGAGTTTAAGGGGGAAATATTTCCTCTGATGTGGTTTTATGAGACAAGATGTCACTTCTGGATTCAGGAAAAACGAGATCAAAGCTATTTCACTGTTTTTCATCTGCCTAGACCAAAAGTTCCCAAACTTCTGTGAAGTCCCCTGTGAAGTTTTCCTCCTGCCAGGTTGGTAACCAGTTGTCTATGTCACATAAGTCCAGGTCTAAACCTGGACTAAAGTCACTCTGTGTTAAATCTGGTTTCATATTTGTTGATGTTGCTGATCAGAAGCTACGAATCACAAACCAACTCCAGCCGAACTCAAACTGGTCTCATATAAATGTTGACGGCCTCATAACGTCTGAACACATTAATTAATGAAACAGTTACAATCAGTCTCTCAACTGAAATGTTCCTCCAGACGATGAGAGACTGAGAATTTCCAGCATTTTCTGTTTGAACAGCAGATCACGATGAGAGACGCGGGCTGGTGCACTACAGGAGAGCTGACTGCAGGGGGCGCTGGTGGTGAGCTGATCCCAGGACAGCAGAGGATGAGGAGGAGGTGGAGGAGGAGGACGTGGAGGAGGAGATGAAGGAGGTCCGTGGCTTCATGACACTCCAACCACGAGAGAAGGCGAGCTCGCAGAAGCCTCCTGAGTTTTCACCTGGAAGAGACGTTCAGTGAGTTTTGAATGATGCTGCAGGACGTGTCGGTATCTGGATTAATAATTAGTACCTTTAAAAACTCCCTCAAACTTAAGTATGAGCTTAATTAATGGTCCCCGTCAAAGAAACATTCAGTGTTCAGTTTATGAAATCTCAGATTAAAGGGTGTGCAGCAGGAAGACGACGAGGGAGAGCAGATGATGTAACGGTTGGGTCGGTGTACAAATGATTCATTTGAGGGAATTAACATTTACTGTCACACAAATTAGTAACTTTAATTAACTCGTGTGGATTCAGACAGGATGACTAAGGAGCTCAAGATGTTTCAAACATTCCCGGTGAGTAAAATATTAAACTTCACGCTGTCATTAGTGTTAAACAGCACACACACACACACACACACACACACACACACACACACACGATGTCTCATTTCATCATGTTTGTTTGAGTTCTTCATGTTTCACAGCGTTCACATGTCTGTCTCTGCAGGCAGCTCCTCTGTGACCATAAAGTGTGTTATCATCACCTGAGTTCTCGTTGACGTACGGATGAGTCGAGAATTGGGAAATTCTGACCCAATATCGATGTTTTTCGATTATTTATTCGCCAAAGCATCTTTGTCTTCAAATATCCAAATTAGAAATACCCAAGAACATTCAGCCAGTGTACAATAACTGATGCGAAACAACAGTTAAATATCGGCTGCTGACATCTGAACCCACATAACAAATCATTGCTACATACAAAAGAGAAGTCATCTCTGCTGCAGATAAAAAACAGTCTGCATGATTTTGAAATGTATAATTAATGCTTTTGTTGTTAAGAAGTCTTCAGAAATGTTCCTTCAGACTGAAAGCATCTGTGTGTGTGTGCACGAGGCTACTGTGTGTCCCATGATACACACTGACAGCTGTTATGAAATAAAGGTTCAACCGACTACATGCAGAACTATTCTACCACCAGCAAGCAGCTTCATCCTGTTATGAACTGAGCACAGCAAAGCCAGGGGGTCATACCTTTACCAGGCCAGGGGTGTGAGGAAGAGGAGGAGGAGGAGGAAGAGGAGGAAGAGGAGGAGGTGGGGGGGAAGGGGAAGGAAGTAAAAGGGGAGGAGGAAAGAGGAAAGGAGAAAGAGGCATGGCGAAGGGAGGAAATCCTGAGCTCGTTCTCCTGAGGAGACTCAGCAGGAGTCGGAGGAAAGAGAGAGAGAGCAGGAGAGAGGTGAGATCCTGCGTTACTCTCACCTGCTCCAGGAAAACGATCGATGATGTGAGAACCGGAGATAAACTCACCTGTAAGTTTGTCTTGGCCTTCTTCAAGACGTCCTGTGTTCTCGACACTGTGAACAGAACAGAAGCTGTCAGGCGAACAACGGATACAGAGATGGATGAAAGTATCAGACATCTGCAGTGAAAAACAATGTGACACCTGGTTTTCTAAGATATATCTGAACATGAGTGACTCACGCTGGCTGACGATAAAGTGCTCCATGCTATCTTTGGTGCGGTTGGAGCTCTTCAGTCTCTCCATGGCGTCCTTTAGAGCCTCTTCTTTCTCCGAGAGCCTCAGATGGAGAGAGACGACCTCCTCCTTCAGAGACTGATCCTGCAAACACACATACACACACCCAGGAGCATGTGCATGAGATCAATACTGTTAACACGAGGCTTTATTGATGCAATCAGTCACTGTGAGAGACAGATCTTAAACTGAAGCCATCCGTCTCTTGGTGTTTGCATGTGTTACACTTCATGTTGGTTCTGACCTGTTTGGTTTCCTCCACGTTTGGCAGAGCTGCTCTCCAGAACATCTGGAGCAGAGAGTCGGCCTCCTCCAGGATCTGTCTCAGTGTTTCAGTGTCAGACAGCAACTTCCTGACAGAGTCTGACGGCTGAGACACACAGGACAACATGTTATCACCTGTCATCTAATCCTGAACATGACATGACCTGTGGATCTGTGGCCTTCTTAGCTTCTGGATCTCTCACCTGGTGAAGACTGAACTCCATCTTGCGGAGGAGAGCACCGCCCTCCAGGATCTGCTGCTTCAGAGCCTTGAAGTCCTCGATGTGGCCCACTGCATGGCGGCCGTGACGGTTGGCGAATGAGCCGTATGGCGCTTGACCCTGCAGGGTCGAGGCTGCTGGGAAGGAAAAACAAGGGAATTAGGAATAAGGAGACACGTGAGGTCAGTGTGCATGGACATGAACAGGTTGTCGTCCTCACCTCCAGTTTGTTCTGCATGTTTCTGTGCAGGATGAAGAGGAGAGGACGGACTGACGAGCCCGGTGTCTCTCACAGGCGGAGACGGAACATTATCTGTGGAGGAAAATTGACATTAATATGACGTCTCTCTCTGTTATTGTGCCGTTGTGATCTGCTTTATTCTGTCTGTCATACTGACCGTTGAAGAGTTGTCTCCTGGATCGAGGCTGGGTGTCAGCCTGTCCGCTCAGCTGCTGCTCCAGCTGGACGTGCAGCTCTCTGGGGTCAAAGGTCGCAGTGCTGCGGTCGCTTTGGGCACCGTCGCCGGCCTGAGCTGCTTGTAAACACACAAACATAGATGAGTTATACAAGATGAGCTCTCAGTCACACAGGTGTCTCTGGAAAGTTCAAATAGCGACATCTTACCTGAGTGTGTGTCTGTGGGGACGTCACACACTCTCTTGTACACCTGCAGCTCACACTGAAGAGAGTGCACCAGACTGCGGCTCTCACAGAGCTGCTGCTGGAGGACGCTCACCTCATGCTGGAGTCTATGAAAACAGATGAAATCATGTTATCCAGCTCTGTGTATGAGAAGTGACTGTACATGAACACACACACACACACACACCTGTTGATGGCCTCCTGGTTCCTCTGTCTGTCCTGCTTCAGTTGTGCAATCTCTTGGTTGCGAGCTTCAGCCTCAGTTTGCAGCTTCCTGCTTTGCTCCAACCACCTATCCGCCTCTAGCTCCGCCTCCTTCAACCTGGCCCGCTCCAGGAGCGCCGCCTCCCTCAGCTGCTCCGCCTCCTTACTGCCCTCTGCAGGACGGGACACGTGACAGCACCAAAACTGTTCATCACGTCTGTCTGAGACTTCTCAGGAACCAACAGACGATGTTACAAATGTGCTGGACCTGTTTCCTGGTCGTGAACATCACACTCTACCTTTGGTGGCCTGCTTCAGCTGGTTCTGCAGACTGACGTTCTCCTCCTTCAGAAGTCTGATCTCGCTGGACAGCTGGCCGACTGAGTCCAAACCCTGGATGTAGATGTTGGTGGGAGCACCTGGAGAGGACAAGGAGGTGTTAACCATGTGGTACCATGAAGTCTTTCTTAAATTAATCTTATTTTGAAGCATGCATGATTTTATTAAAAAACATGTAACTGATGACTGAAATGACTCAGACTATGTGTGTGTGTGTGTGTGTGTGTGTGTTACCTTTCTCAGTGGCGGTGCGGGCCAGTCTCTCCTCCAGCTGTTGTCGGAGGCGATCGTTGGTCTGGATGGAGTCCTCCAGTCTTTGTCTCAGACTCCTGATCTCTCTCAGGTGCTCCTTCATCAGGTCTGAACCTACAACAGAAACACCAGGGACAACATCAGAACAACAACGAGGATCAGAAATGAACACCCAGACTAGGACTTCACTGCGTATCTACCTGTGTGACTGGTGCCTGACTGGTACCCCGAAGATCCTGAAGACAGGTCAGCTCCGAGTCTCACCGGCCTGGTACCATAGGCCACGTCCCACAATGCACTGCTCTCCAGCAGACTGGCCCCGGCTTTCATGGCTGTGCTGGCGTCCAGACTGCTGCTGGTGCTGAAAGGAGAAGGCTGGTATCCACCGTGGAAGCTGAGAGGCAGGAAGGGGTCGGGCTGCTGGTGGCTGAACGGGAAACCGTGAAGAGGTTTGGACTGTGGAGTGGAGAACCCTGAAGAAGATGAAGGAACATCAAGTAAAGACCAATTAATAAAGGCCAACCTAGGGAGGGAGGGATAGAAAAAGGTTAGAGAGTGTTAATGAGACACGAAGGAAGGGGAAGGGATCACAGGGGGGTCGTGCTGGTTTGGGGTTCCTCGAAGCTCCGTCGCTCATTAGTGTTTAAAGATCACAGCAAATCCTTCTTAGGCTGGGTGCTCATCAAGAATCAAACAGTTATTTAACAAGACAGAGAGTGCAGCAAGTTGAAGAAGACACAAGAAAGACAGAAGTGAAGGATCATTTAAACTCTCACTTCATTTCCCTAACAGAGTCGATCTATCCGGCTTCCTTTCATTAACCTGTTTCACCTGAAAGAGCTGGTCAACAGTACATGCCACATAGAAGTGCACAGTATATCTAAAAGTTGGAACCTGACACGCAGCTCAGCACTAGTCATTGGTTTGTTGCAAAATGGATCCATACTTGACCGTCTCAGAAAGCCCCTCACTGCGAGCTGTCCATTGTCTGAGCGTGCTCGCTCTCAGGTTTGTGGTTGGACAGTTTGATGAGGCTGTGATTATCCTGGAGGCCACTCTACAATGAAATGGCTCCAATGGGGGACTAACATCATCACACATGAATACAACTGGGCTCATTGGATCCACTAGAGTCTCATCAGCTTTAAGAGCAGACCCAATTCATGACATTCAATACTGTTTATGGACCACAGTATGTAGAAATATTCAAATTCACTCTGCGTAACAAAAGCATTCGTACTGCAAAAAGCTGCATGTGATCAGCATTCAGTTAGAAAGAGGAGACTTGTGGAAAGCCACAGAAGAAATTTCCATTTAGATATCTTGAGGGCAGAGGTCAAAGGACCATAACCAGTTTCTCCATCACCAAACTCTGGAACGTTTAGCGCCCTTCCTGACGAGACAGTATCTTTAAACCTGAGCATGCAACGGCCTCTGACAGACAGTAATGTCTCCCGAGGACATCAGCGTCTACGAGGAGAGAGGATAAAGCCTCTGCGTGAAGAACTTCAAACTTTGCTGCCCTCCAGTGATCGTATCACATCTTGACTTTTGCTACAATCAATTAAAATCAGTCATGTCTGAAAGCTGCTGGACCATCGAGGAAACCTCACGATGAGTGGCTTCTCTGAACACCTCAGACTGGACGACCCGTCACGATGGGTACCACCACGGATAGAAAGCCAACTCAACGGTGTAGAAGTTGCGGCCTGCACTAGGCTGAGGGTATCAATCTCTTATCTATTCACCTTGATGTTTAAATCATCAGGCAAACTATAACTCATGATAAGGTGCTGCTGTCCACTGACTCAGCTCTTCAGGGTTTAAGTGCAGAATAAAAGTTTCCTTGATTAGTTCAGAGCAGGTTTTAACACACACTCATGCACATACAGCTCCACCAACGCACTGTCATTGTCTCCCAGCTGCTTTTGTAACATCTGCAGCTCCTGATGCACCTCAGCCAGAGAGAAACCCACGCCCTTGTTGCCTTGGTCACGGGTTTGCAGGGTTGCGGGGTGGGGATGGAAGGGAAAAGGCCCCTGCGGGGTGGAAGATGAGGGGGCAGGGTGGAAGGAGGGGGCAGAGGTGATGCCTGAGGCCGGAGCTGGGAGGAGAAGAAGAATCCAAAGCACAAGAATGAAAGAGAGAGTAACAGGATGAAGCTGTAGTTCAGAGGCATGAGGTGAAGCTTTCTTCTGGGTCACGCTCCTGGACGCCGTTCCTACCTGTCTGACTCTGCATGTCTGCGGGTTTGTGTGGCGAGCTGGGGCATTGCATGCTGGGACTGCTGAGCCATGACTGTGCGGTGTGGGATGAGGCGATGGATGGAGGGACAGACGGGTGACGTGACATGGAGCCACTGTGAGAGTGACAATCTGGAAATGAGAAGAGTCTGCTGTCACCAACAACCAACATGATGGACACACATCAGTGAGCCACACCTCCATCACCTGATCAGTTATCAATTAAGAGCCTCAGGACAGTGAGGTCACTCACCTGTGCTGAGTCTGGTAGAGGCCTGTGTTTCTTTCTGACCGATATCGCTGCCGCGGTCCACATCGGAGCAAAGCTCCAGGTCCTCATTGGTGGATCCGTGCTCATCTGACACGTAGGAGATGCGATCCGACTGGTCTGTGGTGTCGGAGAGGGCGTGGCTGCTGCAGGGCGTGTCGGAGCGATGAGGATGGTGATGCTGGTTCAGTTTGGCTCGGAGAGACTCGATGACCTTGTCCTTCTGCTGGAGCTCCTTACTGAGCCTGCACACACACACACACACACACAAACAAACCTGCATAATTAATATAGATTTTAGTTTATTTTTGAGCTGTAAACTAAATGATATAATGGCTCCGCTCCCTGCTGCATCTCTTACGTATGTTAGGAGGGACAGAGCTGATTTAATTTGGACAGTTTCAGCTGCAGTCGATAACTTCTCAGTTTCAGTTGTTGAGGTTTTAAGGTGTGAATGTGTTGGTCTGAGCTTTTTAAAGGAGCAGTGTGTAGAACTTTAGTGACATCTGGTGGTGAGGCTGCAGATTACAGCCGTGTGTGTTCTTCAGTGATGTAACATGGTGGACTTTGTATAAATCATTCTGAGGTGCCTTTAAATTGAAAACTTATGCATCAGTACTCTTTATCTTTATTTAATCACACATATGTAAGGAAGAGCTGGTGTCATTCATTATAATATATACATGTATTTCTTCTGCATCCTTGTGACTTAAAGGATTATTACTGAGGAACAGTGTGCCAGGTGTGAGTCACCTGCCTGCTGCTCTGTCCCACTGAGGCTTTGCTGACTGCATCGTGTTGCTTCAGGGAAGCCTCTTAGTGACTTACACACACATTACACACTGCTTCACATCACACAGGTAAAAACGCAGACTCACACACACACACACACTCACACACTGACAGGAAACACCTGAGCGACCAGCAACAACACAAACAACACACGAGCTGTGTGCAGCCTACAGCTGATTTCATTAACAGTGACGTGTTCGTACACAGATGTTGAAGGTCATACATCTGAATCAATGACAGGCTCACACACATACACCATGCTTGTATGTGGTAACACACACACTGACAGAGCTACATTTGCATCATCAGAATAAAGTCGATCTGCAGAACTTTCATGTCACATTTAAAACAGAATCTCTCTCGTGTTCTGACGTCTCGTGACTTCTGCCTGGTCTGTCTTACTTGTCGAGCTGTGCGAGCAGCGCTCTCCTCTCCCGGTCGGTGAGTTTCTTCAGCAGCAGCAGTTCTCTCTCCTGAGCTTTCCACTCCCACAGAGAGAAGGAGAACAGAGAGTCTCTGTACAGTGGGCTGCTTTTGGACAGCATGGCCTTCCACAAAGGAGCCATCAGCCACCTTCAGCGCTCTCTGCTTCCCCAGCCGACAGCCCCTCTCCCTGGGCTACTGACCGACCATCCCTCCCTCCACTGTCTCCACTCGTCTCTCTCAGACCCCTCGGTCGTTTAAAACTTTCTCTGTTGCCGTTTTTCCCCCCGGTGGAAATCGAGCGTGGCTCATTAGTTTAGTGTTAGACGTCCTGACCCCGGAGTGTGTGACAGCAGCTGCAGTAGATGGGCAGAGCGTGAGCCGGGGATGAAGGGATGGGTGTGGGTGACCGGGTGAACAGCAGAGCAAATCCTTTGATTAGATTCAGGCCTCCAACCGAGATGGACACACAAATCCTGGGAGTGTGTGGGTTAGGACCACATGTGGAAACCCAAAAAGAGGCTCCAACGGCGAGGACGTAAAGACGAGTGTGTGGAGGCTGCAGGAAGGAAAGCTTCTTATTCCCACTGTGGATGCAAACTATCCCACCAACACACACAGCAGCAGCAGCAGCCCCGAGGGAGAGATGTAGTGACGAAAGAGCGACGCAAAGAGGGAGGAGAGGGAAAGAGGGATGAGAGTATGAACGGATGTCCGGACCCTGAAGGCTTGTGTGTTCACGCTGCACTGCCCATCAGAGAAAGAGAGAAACAGAAGCTCGTCCACAAAGCAGCACTTCCTCTTTCTTCTGCCTGTTTTCATCTGTGCACAAACACGCAAACAGGCTCCGTGAAGCAAGAGTTCATCAGCTCGTCTCTTCAGGATGTGATGGAGGGCTGGGAGAAGAAGCTTCAGGACGATTCTCACAAGAAGAAAAGTTTACATCCAGCTGCAGCTCGAAGAAAATCCAAGAATACAAATTCAAGTCAAAGCTGCATCGCTCTGAATCCAGGTTCATGATGAGCTGAGTGAGGCTGGATGTTCAGCTGCTGCTGAAGCAAACTGAGGCTCTCACATCTCTCTCCCTCTCTCTCTCTCTCTCTCTCCCTCTCTCTCTCTCTCCCTCCCTCCCTCCCTCTCTCTCTCTCTCTCTCTCTCTCCCTCTGTCTCTCTCTGACCTATTTCCCTCCCCACTGCAGGTCTTAATAACTTAACCTGATTAGAGGCCGTGTCAACGCGCCTTGAGCCTGACGCAGCATTTGGCCATCAGTACAATCACACTCACTGAGAATTTATCCAGATAAAATATGTTTCATTTTATGATTGAAATGATGATGATATGAAATGTTGTTTAAATATGCTGAAATCTACAAACAGACAAAGTGAAGTCAGATAAACGACTAAAACATCAACATAAACAGATCAACCCAGATATCAGCAGCATCGTCTGGGAGGTTATTTCTCTCTATCAGGACGTCTTTTCATCTGTACATGAACACACAGTATGTCACCTACACACACACACACACACACGCACGCACGCACGCACACACACACACACACACACACACACACACACACACACACACACAGGTCTAAATGAGACGGCCTCCTTCACATCTGTTCGTCCATCTGTGCTGCGACATGTTAGATTACTGCAGGCCTCGCTCTCTGTCTGTGTCTTTGTCTCTCTACCTCTCTGACGAGCATCTCTAATTATTCACAGAGCGTCGTTTGTTTGTTTGTGTGTTTGTTTGTGTGTTTGTTTGTTTATTTGTTTGTTTGTTTATGGTTTGAACTATTTCATCACAGATTCATACATCATGGAGCCGTTTTCATGTCACTCGGGTATAAAACTCAAAGTGTGTGTTATGAAACAGAATTAGGTGAGTGAACATTCAGGACGTTCATCACTCATCCAGAAGAAGAGACGGACACATGCTGCCTATAAGAGGCAGTGCCTGAAATATTCATAACACGGCGTGTATACATTATATATATCTATAATATCTTTTTATAACTCCATAAATCAAAAGATACTGTGACTACAGACACTACAGATGGAGCCTAACAGATTGAGGCAGACGTAGACCAGCAACTTTCATTTTCCCTGAGGTAAAAATACTGTTTTTGTCACTGGAGTCTGGAGATATGTTTCCTGTTGTACACTGATGATGGATCAGTACCTCATCCAATCCTGCTCCAAATAATCTCAAACTATACATTTACTTATCCAGCTGACACAGAGCAACACGATCATCAACACTGGTGGTTTTTGTGTCCGATGTTTCCTCTTTTATCTCCGTCTTTGGTCTCCACCAACTTCTGGGATGAATATCTGCTTCTTTAGCTGCTGAATGTTGAACCTTCTTCACCGGCGAGTCTCTAACTGAGCAGGAGGTGTAACAGTGAGTTTATCAGCTCTTTGTTCAGACAGTAAAAATCCAAGAAAACCAAAACTAGGAGCTAAAAGAGGCTAAAAGACTTTCAGAAAAATGCACAATATGATGTTTTTATTGTAGAAAATCTTGATTTGTGGAGCTTTAACGGCTTCAGCAGGACTTCCTCTTCCTGTTGTGTAACTGTGTTTGTCCTGATCTCACCCGTTTGTTTTTGTGTCCTCGTCTGACTAATTAGCCGACCAATCGTCTGGACAGTTAAGGTCCTCGCCGGGACATCGGCCGTGCCTGCTGGTCACGGCTCCCCAGCAAAAAGTTAATGAGTTATATGTTTGGATGAATGGCTGCTGGTGGTGGAGGAGGGTGGAGGAGGGTGGAGGGTTGCCCTGCAGTGTCGTGACGTCAGAGGAGGTTCTCTGAGTTAACGAGCTTCTGAAGGGCCAAAGAGACGTCCAGCTCACGGCAGGAAACAAGAGCGGACGAGTGAAATAAGGTAAATAAGGACGCAAAGAAAAGTTTTTCTCAGCAGGAAGCTGAAAATGTTTAAATGATCCTCAGCCAACAGCATTGTGACTCTACTCTAATATCTTCCACCTTAACTCACTCTACCTCGGCATCTTTCAGGTTAACCATGTCCAAAAAACGAGACCACATCACCCCGAGTCTGGCCTCCCTTTCAAAACACTGATTATCTATAAATCCCTCCACGGTCTCACCTGTACATACAGACAGATAGATACTTTATTGTCCTTACATTTATCCTTCCTATCCCCTACACATCGCTCCTGTTTGTAGCGGTTACCGGGGTGTCTGTTGAAGAGACGCTGTGGCAGAAAGTTCAGAAACTTCTGCCACAGCGAGCACGTTTACAGGGCGGGGACCTGAATCTGCAACTGCTGGGCTCGTGTGCTATACTGAGGTCTGAGAGGTTGAGGACGGGAGACCAGTGATTTTGGAGGCGTGGTGTGTGATGCATGTCAATATGTAGCAGGCTGAACAGTAAAGGACGACGCGTTGGACCATGCTGTATTGCAGCAGTAACAGAAGCTGGATTACGGATGGCAGAGTCAGTGGTGATGATCACAGAATCACACAGACCACAGAAATCCTCGGCTCTTGACTCTGAGTCTGAGTCTGTTGATGCTGTAAGATGAACCTTAAGATCCACTGTGATTATATTAGACTTCAGTCTGTCTTTGTGAAGCACTTCTCAATAAACAGGCAGCCTCACAGAGGAAGTACATTCATAGAGACATCTGGTCAATCCAGCCCATCCTCCCTCATTAATTAACCAATTAGCTCTGTCATTAACTATCCAGTGAGATCATCATCGAGTGAGCATCTGATTATTCTGCCCTGAGGAACAAACATCGAGCGTCACACACCGAGAGTTTCCATTGACCAACATCGAGCCTTGTTGTTATGCAGAGCACGACACCACACACACACACACACACACACACACACACACACACACACACTGACCGGATGGCGAGCAGCTCTGTCTTCTCATCTGGATCTTCTGGATGATCTCCTGCAGGAAAACAAACAAACAGCGCTGGTGTCATGTGACCTCTCTGAGGTCATCGTTTTTATTTCATCTTTAAATCAATCAGCCTGTTAATGAAATCTGTCCGTCCTGAGACTCACGTCCGCTGATCTTTGCGCTGACTCGCTGTGCCAGAGCGCTGCTCTGAGCCAGCTGGTCCCTAAAGCTCTGGCCCATGTAGTAGTCGATGTCGGTGGCCCTCAGCAGCTCCTCGAAGGCCTTGGTGGTGTCTCCCAGGTGCTGGGTGAGAATGTTGCACACACCCCGACCTTCCCTCAGACGCTGACGGAGGTGAGACAGCTCTCTGGCCTGAGCCTGGATCAGAGTGTCGAATTTACTGCAGACAGAGAGACAGAAACAGAAGTGAGTTACATTTATGAACCAAAAATCAGCTGCTATCTGTTTACAGACCATGGAGCTAAGACTCAACTGCTGTTTTTGTCGTTCATGTCTTTATTATTGGAATAAAACACACTGTTACCGTGTTTCTGAACCCCTGGGCTCCGGGTGGTAGGGTCACTTGTAAGGCTAACAGTGACTTTTCAGGACCTGAACATGGGACAGCATGTTCTCCACCTCATGTCAGTTAATCCTCTCTGACTCCCAGCCGAGTTTACATAAAACGTGTGGTTACAATCAATTAACGAGGACTGAGACTGTCGGCAGTGATGGAGGGATCACTGCAGGCTGAACCAGAGGCTGACAGGCCTTAATATGAGACACTTCTTTATTTATTTCTCCTGGTTTATCAGCATATTTCATATTTTATTGTTATATTTTTGACCCCATTGAAGTTCCCATCAATGAAACTCAACATTTCCTCTGCAGATGTTTTCACACTTGAAACTCTTCCAGCACTCAACCCTCCATTTCCTGTTAGTCTTTTAATGTGAAACATCTCCAGGAAGTTCATTTTACGCCCTCTCTCTGTCCCCAAAGCAGCTGGGAGAAGATGCTGTGATACATGCTAGTTATTAATTATTCATCTATCAAATTAAAGGCATGCTGTAGTTTTGTGTTTCTCACCCCGGCCAGGCAGCAGACTTTCCGTCCTCGCTGACAGACTTTTTGCCTCCTTTCCTCAGCTGGTCCTCCAGTGCGTCCACGCGGGACGAGAGTTCCTGCAGGCCTTTGTCTGGGTGAGGGTGACGGGGCGAAGCCAGAGGACCTCCGTCAGATGACTGCCAGCCCTCGTCATCCTCCGCCCCACTCTGGGAGGGCGACGCCTGGAAGGACCAGTTGACCTTGCGGGGTGTGGAGGGTCCATAGTCGCTGGATGTCGAGAGGGAGCGAAGCCGGGTTTGGAGGCTGCGGATCACAGCCTGAGAGCGGGACAGCTGGGAGCGAAGGTCCTCCACGAGGCGCTGGAGAGACGACTCCTCCACATAACCGGAGCTCTGGGTGGTGGCTTTAGTGAAGGTGGAGCTGCTGCTACTGGCAGGCCACCACTGAGAACCACAATCCAAGGATGTGCACATCTCCAGGTCATCGAACTCTGCAGGGAACAAACAGTCATCAAACTCTGCAGGGAACAAACAGTCTTCAAACTCTGCAGGGAACAAACAGTCATCAAACTCTGCAGGGAACAAACAGTCGTCAAACGAAAAATATATTGTGCTGCTGTTTCCTGTCAGGACTGTCCTTTACTGCCATCTGGTGGTTTTAAGATGCTACTACAACATTTAAAATGTTTACATAAAGAGTTCTCAGGAACATCTGGAACATCTGTCTCAGGTGTCTCAGGTGTGTCAGACGTACCTGGGCTGCTCGTGTCTTCCCTCTCAGCCTCGTTCTCACTGCGGCCACAGGTCTCGTAGCCCAGATCCTGCAGGTCCACCTGGATCTGCTTACTGTCCTGCTGCACTGCTGTCTCCGCTGAGGAAGAGGATGAAGAAGGAGGAGCAGGGTTAACATCATTCATTAAGGACGGTTATTATAAATATGAAGCCTTCAGCTGAGCCACTCACTCAGCAGCTCTCTGTAGTCTTTGAGCTGCTCGGCCTGAGCCTGGACTGTGGCCTCAGACACCATCAGTCGCTCTCGCAGCTCTTTGCTCTTCTGCTGCAGACGGACTGTCTTCAGACTCGTCACAGAGGACGCGGCGTCCTGCTGATGACTGTCGCTGTTCACGCCGTCCTGGAAACAAACAGAAAAAGACTTTCAGGATGTTTTTCTTTTTCTTTCTGTTCTTCAGATGTCGGACCTGTCGCTCCGTCTACCTGTGAGGAGTCTGTGAGCAGGTTCAGGGACTTCTTCCTCTGATCATCACTCATCTGGATGTTGGTCTGAGACAGAGACAGCTCTCCATCCCAGGCGTCCCACAGCTCAGCGATGTCCTCTTCATCCTCCACCCCTTCTATGGTCACATCCAGCTCCCCCTCTTCCTCCTCTTCCTCCTCTTCCTCCTCTTTCTGTTCATCACTCTGTTTCCTGTCAGGCTGCGGCTCTTCAGTCAGCTGATGCTTTAAATCTCTGTTCTCGGCTTGCAGGCTGAACAGAGCTTTCCTGAAACAGACGGAGACACACAAACAGAAGTTTAAGTTTTGCTGACAATAAGATGAATATTAAAATCTGAAATGTGACCCTGTGACTCTTCGTCTCACCTCATCTGTGAGAGCGAGGAGAAGCCGGCCTTCTCCAGCTGAGCCTTCAGCTCTCCCAGCTCTCTCTCCACCGCCCTCTTCTGCTCCACCAGCTGTTTGACCTCCATCAGTCCCTGACCTTCAAATAGCAGATCCTGGGGTGGAGTCTCTCCTGCACCAGCAGACTGCAGCCTCAGTTTGGACTCCTCTTCATCGACGCTCTCAGTGTACTCGCTGT
This sequence comes from Larimichthys crocea, assembly GCF_000972845.2. Taxonomy (NCBI): domain Eukaryota; kingdom Metazoa; phylum Chordata; class Actinopteri; family Sciaenidae; genus Larimichthys; species Larimichthys crocea. Next base: position 7,641,297 of record NC_040027.1, on the reverse strand, counting down.
TCAAATCGTCGTCGGCCTCGTCTTCATCCTCTGAGCTCAGTTCTGCAGGAAGGAGGAAAGAAAAGAAAAGTTACATTTGATCCATCAGGAGAGTCTCAGGTTCACTTTGTGAGATTCAACAACAACCACCGACTGTCTGATCGTCCTTCTGTAGCAGTTAGATTATGGGTAATCTGAGTTTACTGAATGACCTGGTGATAAAATGAATTAAAGGATCTTATTTGTATTTCCTCTACACTAATGCATTCATATTTAGATTTGTTCTCATGTTAAATTTCAGAAGAGTTAGAAGGATTTCTTTAAACATAAAGACAAATATAAATATTTGTTTCAGGAAAAGAAATTAAATTAAATTAAAATATTATGTTTCTCCACCAGAATTTTATCACTAAAATATTGTGGAGGATTCACTTCATTCAGATCATGCAGGGACGAAGATAATTGTTGTTTTAGAGACTTTTGGACTTTTTCTTCTGGAATTTGGACGCATTATTTTGAAAATCCTGCGTATGGCTCTGCTGACTAATGTGATATTTCATATTCCCTATGAAGTGACAAACAGCTGTGATTTGTGTTCTGCACGTCATAATTGTGTAATTAATAATTTTCCACACAGTGATCCTGTGTGTGTGTGTGTGTGTGTGTGTCTGTGTGTGTGTGTAAATATTTGTGCTTATGACGTCACTATGAAGACAGGAAGTGATGAAATCATTTGTGCAGATATGAAGTAAAAAGTGATTTGAAGTGTGAAATCACAGATACATCAGTGAAGTGATGCATGTTTATTTATTGATTACATCGTTTAAATCAAATATCTGAGATTCAACAAATGTTTTTTTAACGTTTATGGAGCCACATTCTTTAAGATCAATGAGAAAACAAACGTCCGTACTTACTGTGCTCCAGTGTGACACTCCACTTTATGAAATATTAATAAATACTGAACCACAGAGATGAATGTGATGGTTGTTGAATTGCACAAAGTCTCATCAAATCACAAAATCTAGAAACGTGGAAACGTGTTCGTATTTTCATTTTCAGTAAAAACATTGAGAAACATGCAAACATACAGAGTTAATATATGATCCACAGATTATCAGAAAATACAAAATGTTCATGACAGCATCTCACAGATTATGTATCATAGAAAATATGCTGAACTGAAACTTTTACAGAATAAAAAAAAACATTTCCAGCCGTCCGTTAACACGACGAGTCTCCCCAAAATGATAAAAATGATTTAAAAAAACAAGTTATATCCACAAAATAAACTTAAATAAAAATAAAATTAATCTCTGATGGTGAAAATCAGTTTTACTGATTGGATCCAAATTATGATGAAAATTAGGAAAACTGATTTTATCTGTCAGTGGATTTTTTATTTTTTATTTTATGGTTTTATTTTGGAAACATAATGACTTCCTCCTCTGCAGGTCGATATTTCCTTCAGTCATAAAACCTGAAGCTGGAAATATGAACATCACAGAAAACAGAACAGTGGAAAGAAATCTTAAAAAGACGAGAAGCGTTCGGAACATTTGGACCGAGTGTGACGAGTCCACGATCACGATCAAGTTCATAAAAGTGTTAAAGAGCAGAAGACATTTTTATTTTGGGTCAACACATCAAACAACATGAAGCTTTTCAGCTCCGGATGAATTTTTAAGCTCGTGATTCAAAAAGGTGCAAAATAAATTCATGCTGCTCGTTAAGAAGTTTAAAACATTGATAATTCATTCATTAATAAACGTTTCTGTCCTCAGTGTTAGGAGCCGTGCACACCTGTGTGTGACCGTCACCAGTAACAACACCAGTTAGTATTCACACCCAGCAGGTTAGACCGGTTCAACCAGAACCAGAACCAGCACCAGCAGGAGCCCCACACCACAGTCAGACCCCCAGCTGCTGTCACAGATACTGTCCCATGCTTCTCTGATGCCCACCTCCAAACTCCGGCTGCCTGCTGTTGGGCCGGTCACGGCCGAGAACAGGGCCTCTGGCTGGAGGACCGTCCTGCTGGACCAGGCTCTCCCGCAGCTCCTGAACCTCCTGGGTCAACCGCTCCACCAGCGAGAGACCTGAAGGCTCCACCATCTGCCTCTGCAGGTCCTGCACAACACACACACACACACACATTGGGTTAAATATTTGGATGTATTTGTTCTGGGTGTGTAAAATCCTCCCGGTCCCCCTCGCTGACCCGGATGATCTCCTCCTTTACGAGCAGAGTTCTGGTGAGGGAGTCCAGCCTGGTGGCCTGACTCCTGCTCTGCTCCTGGCTCTCCTTCTCCCTCCTCAGCGCCAGACGCAGCTCCTCCTGCATGGCCTGGAGCTCCGGTCCAGAGTCAGACCTGGATCCGACCCCTGAGCTCAGCTGTCTGCGGAGCTCCTGAAGCCTCGCCGTCTGCTCCGTCATGACCTCATCGAGCCGGCTCGCAGAGTCCTGCAGGAGATCCTCGTCAGTAACAGCTTCAAACCGGACCCAAGAGTTTCTACTGAGCTCCTCTGCCCTACCTGAATGTATTGGTCCCTGCAGCTGATGGTTCTGAGCAGATCCTGGACCTGCTCCTGGTGCTCCTGAACCTGGTGTGTCCGGTCAGCGAGCACTTCCTGGAAGAGGCGGTCTTTGAGCTGGAGGCGGACCTTCAGCTCCTCCAGGACGTCGCTGGGAGCTGATTGGATCTGAGCCAGCAGGGAGCAGCGCAGGTCCTACAGACGAGACCAGAAGAAGAAATGTGATGGATCTGTGTTTTCTGAATAAATCCACTTCCTGCAGCTCACTTCCTGTCTGTACCTGAGCTTCCTGCGTGCGGGCGCTGAGCGCCGCCTGCAGCTGGCTGATGATGTCGTCTCGCTCCCTCATGGAGCGGCTGTGTCTCTGTTCGCTGTCCTGCTGCTGACGCTGGACGTTCCTCCAGGCGTCGCAGACCTGCTCCAGCTCCAGACCTTTACCACGGACCAGCACCTCCAGGCTCTGACACACACACACACACACACACACACACACACACAGACGATCAGTAACAAGCGGTGGATGATGAAGATGAGGATGAAGACGTGATGGAGGCTGTTCTTACGGTGATGGTCTCCTCGTTGTTGGTCAGGACGCAGCGCTGCCTCTCCAGGTCTCGCTCCTTCTCTCTGAGGAGCAGCTGAAGACGACGAGTCTCCTCCTCCTTCTCCTCCACGCAGCGGAACTTCTCGTCCACCGCTCGCTGAGAAGAGTCGATCATCAGCGTTAGGTTCGACCTGAGCCTGATGTGACTCTTTAAAATATGACTAATGAGGCTTTCCTGAACAAATGCTCATTAACATGAAAATTAAATATTCATCAATGACGCACTAATAAATCCTGAATGAAGTCAGACTCTCTGATGTGACTGTGAGCTGTAAATACACAAATACACTGCAGGATGCACTGGATGACCTGTGTGTGTGTGTGTGTGTGTGTGTGTGTGTGTGTGTGTGTGTTCTATGACCTCCAAGCTCGGTTCCTCTCCTGACCTCGCCGGAGTTTCTGAAGCAGAGAGTCTCTCTTCTCCTTCGGATCCTCGAGCAGCTCACAGTCCTGAAAAACAAATCCGCAGCAGAGGATTCCTTCGTGGGAGGGCAGGAAGTGTCGTTTGATTGCGTGTTCACATGTGTATGCAAATACAAATGGCCCAAACCATGAAAATAAACCGTGAGGAAAGTGAAATTCAATCTGGCAGACGGACTGAGTGTTGTGTGCAGTGTGGGTTTCAGGTCAGTGTGTGTTCAGGTGCGTGTGTGTTTAGTGTGTGTCGTGGTGTCGCAGGTGGTGTGTTCAGGTGTTGGTGTGCAGTGTGTGTGCAGACGTGTTGTTTCAGTGTGGTTCAGTGTGTTCAGGGTGGTGTTCCAGTGTGTGCAGTTGTGTTCATGTGTGATTCAGTGTGTGGTTCACGCCAGGTGGTTTCATGTGTGTGCAGTGTGTGTTTCAGTGTGGCTGTGTGTGCATTGTTGTGGTATCAGATGTGTGTGTGCAGGTCATGTGTGGTTACATGTGGTGTCCCGTGTGGTGCAAAGGTGGGTTGCCGTGTGTGATGGTGCAGTAGTGTGTGTCAGTGTGTGTCGTTGTGTGCCTGTGTGTGTCGTTGTTCATGTGTGAGTGTGTGTTCAGTGTGTGTTCAGTGTGTGGTGCATGTGTTTCAGTGTGTGCAGTGTGTATGCGCAGTGTGTGTGTGACCTCTATGAGCTGCCTCTGGTGCAGCAGGGAGTCCCAGCTCTCTGATGCTCCTCTCTCTCTCTCCTCCTGCCTCAGTCTGTCGTGCTCGCATCCGCCTCAGCTGCTCCTCCTCTACTCTCTGCAGGCCGATCGAGCCGTCCACAGAGCGAGCTGCAAGTCCTGAAACGTCACATCACACCACACTCGGTCCAAAGACGAGAAGTTTAAACAAACACACACACACAACACACACTTCCTCCCCTCTCACTGGTTGTGTCTCTCTGTCTCCCTCCTGTGCGGCAGCCCCCTGCAGTCGTGTCCAGCCCTGCAGGGCCGGTTCAGTCCTCCTGCGTCCTGGCCGCCTGCCGCTGCGAGCGCTTGCCCGGCCCGGGCTCCCTGGCCTGGAAGAAGACCCTACAGAGCAAGGACCTCGTGCCCGCTACATCGAATCACGCTTGCACCAGATAGCTGCAGGTGACAGCGCAGGGAACAGAAAGAGGGGTACAGGATAGGGACCGGATAGGACAAGAACGAAGTGAAGTGAATAAAAAAGGATGTGGTCAGCGAGGTGAAGACGCTTCAGAGTCAACGTGGAGGACAAACCTGCAGCTGCTGCAGCTGGTTGCGGTTGGCGAGCTCTTTGAGAGAACACAGCATCTTATTCTGTTCTTCAATCACCAGATACAGCTCTGCAGCCTGCTCACACACACACACACACACACACACACACACACACACACACACACACACACACATATCAAACTCTCTGTAGTTTTATTCCTTCCTGTCTGTCTCCACTCCCTGTCTTCCTCTCTGTCTGTCTGTCTACCTGCGCCTCCTTGGAGTTCATGTTATCGGCGATGTTCTGGATGTTCCGCTCCTGTCTCTGGGCTTCCTCTCGGGCTGAACGCAGCTCCAGCTCCATCTCACCGAGACGCTGCTGCAGCTTCTGCACACACAGAACATGACAGAGGTTTCAGTAGAAGGACGGCGGCTGAGGTGAAGTGAAGGTCTGGAGGTGGACGGAGGAGACGTGTCTGTACCTGGTTCCTGGTCTCACTCTCTCTGATCTTGGACTGGAGCGAGCGGACCTGGTCCTGAGCCCTCTGTAGCTCACCAACACACTGACCTGCAGCACTCTCATACTGACTCAGCTGACCCTGCTGCTCCTCGATCAGCCTCTGAAACACAGAACACAAGACAAATATGTCACACGGTGTAACTTTGAGAAGTACGTAACGCTTTACGGCACTAAGTCACACAGCAGCAACTATTTCACTGATTCTGGTGAAACTGGATCATATTTTATGGAGGAAATGTTTTCTGGTTTTCCCTCTGATGTCCTCCGGCTGCTCCGCCTCAACTCTCTGTGATTTACAGAGTTTATGATGGACAGTGAAGTAACCTGCTGACAGCTGTAGCTGCTGTTAGCTCAGTGTCTTGCTTCGTCTTTGTAATGTTGCTTTAAGCTGAATTTAAAGGACATTAAACTTTAGATTTGCATATTGTTACATCATCAATAGATGAATTTGAATCTGATTGGTTTGTTTCTAGTCTTCATCTTTCACAGTGGAGTGTGTGTGTGTGTGTGTGTGTGTGTGTGTGTGTGTGTGTGTGTGTGTGTGTGTGTGTGTGTGTGTGTGTGTGTCTCTGCAGCTGTTGTGTTAAAGATTTGAGCGAAAGTGGAAAGTGATGTCAGCTCGCTGTCGGATGACTTCCTGGGGAAGTGGCTGTTGCCACGACAGCACTTTGTTGACTTCCTTGTTTTTGTTTTTGTGATCTGTGATGTCACTCGGCCGCCAGAACGAGCTCGATGTGGGAAAACATCAGAACTGAAGCGGTTTCTTTAAAACCCGTTTATCTCTTAAATCCTCTGTACAGAGCGACACATAACGGACTCTGTCTCGTCTCCTCCAGTCGCTAATCATTAACATAACAATACAAGTTATGAAACTGGATCGGGCTGAACGCGGCCTTCACGAGGACAGACTGCCACTGCAAGCGCTTGGAGACTGTCCCCATGGCAACAGAGGTGTTGCCAGGACACCTAGGAGGAAAAATATTTACGCTCTCCGCCCCCCTGAGAGAGTAATCAAGGCAGCGAGAGCGCTCAGGCTTCGTCAGAGACTTCAGATCTCAAACATCTCGGTTTGAAACTAGGCCTCCGTCTCTCAGCAGAATGATTCTAGTGATTTAACAAATCGAAGCTGAACCGTTCTGACATTTTGTCCCTTTGATCTACCTGCTGAAAGCGGAACGGCCCACATTGAACATAATCATCCAGCCACTGCTCCTCCATCTCTGCCAGCTCCACCTGCAGCTCCTGCTGAGGACACGGGGTCACGACCTCCAGTACAGGCTGATGGGGGTACAGCTCGCAGTCCGCTGAGGGCGACCTCAGTGGGACGGACAGGGGCAGCGTCAGGCTTTGCTCCAGTTTGGCTTTGACCAGAACCGGGAGCTTGCTGCCCCTTCGAGGCTTCACCGGCCGGTACTCCCAGCCCCTCAGGAGGCTCAGCATCACCTCAAGCCCAGAGAGGGAGCTCTCTCTTGGGGCTTTGTCCCATGGAGTGTCCCTTCTTGTTGGCGCCTCCTCTGGATCTTTCACCGGTCCAGTCTCTTCTCTTTCTTTGTGGTTCTCAGGCGGGCAGCTCATGTCCACGGCGGTGTCGAGAGATTCAACAGATGAAGCCGGGCTCGGACTCGTCCTGTCACACATGGTCTTATCAGTGTCCAGCTCGGTGATGACAGTTGCAGCCTCGGACACTCCAGAGGCTCTGGCGGGGTCCTCAGGGCCCAGGGTGGCTGTCGAGTAGCGGGTAGACGGACCGCAGGACGTGCTCCTGCGTCCAACCCGGCGAGGCACCTTACACACGGCCTCGTAGTCAGAATCAGCAACCCGGAGCGCCGCACAACCCCTGCAGCGCCTCGGCTTCTGGCCAGAGAGCGAGTCTGCTCCTGGGCACTGGAGGAGGTGGTGGTGGGTGTGGGTGTGCTGGTCCAGGCCCGTGTCCTCCTTATCGGCCCAGGACTCGTACACAGAGTACGTCAGATCATCCTGGATCATGTCTGAGTACCTCACATCCTGCAGGGATGACAGATCCACCACAGGAGAGTCTTCCGAGCCCACCTCAGTCCCAACAACCTCCACAACCGTCCCGGGCGGCGCCGCGCTCCCGTCCTCCACGTTGTTCTTCCGGTACAATCCTCCGATGCACTGCCTGAGCCGGTCTTTCTCCAGCAGCAGCTTGTGGAGGCGCTCCAGAGACAGCGCCTCCACCCGGGCGATGACCGTGTCGAAGCGGTACATGCGGTCCAGCATGAAGGTGCACTTGGAGCAGGCGAACTCTCCGCGGCCGTCCCGGGTCAGCTCGTGGCCCAGAGCGTGGGACAGCAGCACCTGCAGGTTGACTTTGGCCGCCGGGTGGAAGATCCATCGGCGCTGGTTACCGCAGAGCTCACGGGCGCAGATCCTGCACGCCTCCTTCATCTTCACCACGTCCAGCATCACCACAGTGAGGAGGACGAGACTGAGCAGGTCTGAGAAGAGACACCGTCACCTCCGTCTGTGAGGATCAGAACCGCTCAGAGGTTTGTCTGATGGAGGTGATGAAACCGGGTCAGGTGCTGATGGAGGTCAGGGGTGGAGCCTCCTCCTTCAGGTTCTGTCACTCAGACACAAGTGTTGGCATGACAACACGTTGACATGACGTCACGTTGACATGACAACGTGACCATCAGCAGCTGGGCGGATGTCCCGGTTTCACTTCCTCGGTGTAAAAAAAACTGCAGACGTGTTCTCCGGTCGATCCGGTTCTGATCCGGTCCGGATAGAAACGATCCAAACGCTGTTCGTTTAAATCATGACGTCTCTCTATGACAGCATCTGGGATCCGACACGAACACGGAAAATAACGAACCGGTCTCTGTCTCCTCGTCCACGGTCCGTTCGGATGTTTCCCAGACCGACCGGGCTCGGTTCGAGGCTCCTCCCCGGTCCGGTCCGGTTCGGCTGAGGATGGAGGGAGAGGCTGTCAGAGCTCGAGCCGCTTCAGCTCGAGACAACGGGGCGACGTGACGGAGACAAAGATCCACGATGAGCGAGAGGACGTCTCACTCCGCCGCTGCAACTAGTGCCGACTTTATCACATCCTGTTCACGTTAATAACTCATTAAGAAATATGCTAATTATTATTTGTGTTTATTATCACGTGAATAAATTAACATTGTCTGTGACTCGTTATTTTTTTAAACTTTTAGACTCAGTGATCCATTAAAGGTGCAGTGTGTCAGATTTGATTTCAGAATAACTTGAATTATAAAATTCATAACTGTGTCTTCATGCGTTTAGAATAAGAATCAGACTTTAAATTCTGCTGCAGTGGGAGCGGCTCCTCCTGTAGACACTCTGTTGTTTCTCCTTTAAGAGGGTAAAGGGTGATGTGAGGAGGTCGCAATGCAGCGATTACACCAACAGATGCACGCTGGACCTTTAACCCAGGAGGTTCACATCAAAATTCAGTTTAAATATCAACAGATGGACGATATCGATCCAATAATCTGACAGTGATCGCTCTGCATAACGAGGACGGATACTTTTCATCAATGAAATGTGAATTTTGTTTGACATTTTGTAATATTTTCTCCTTTTTATTGGGACATCACAGAGATCACATGTCCAGGTCACGTCTTAGTTTTTATACAGTATAGCCCATAAAGCTCTGTCACAGTCTGTCCACACCTCTGTCTGATGTCCTCATGTCCCAGTGTATTAATCTGTGCCAGACTGATCATGTCCATCATGTCTCCTTGTGTGTTTGGACCCTGTCTTGTCTTTGTCTTTGCTCTTTTCTGTTGTCTGTCATGTCCCGGCCCTTAAGCTCTGTGTCACTTTAATCTGATCAGTCAGGACAAACATCTCCTTCATTTTTTATTTATTTTGTGAGATTTGATTCATGAAGTGAAAGATGAATCAAAAACAGGATTCACTGAATTTAAATTCATTTTTTTTTTTTTTAATGGATTACTATTAAAAATATTCACACGGTCTCACTGCTGAGTTTCCAAACTGATGTAAACTAATTAATTCAATTTAATCACCGTCAAGTTTTATGATGGAACATCTGAAAATCTGAGATATTAAAGATGATAAATAATAATTTTGTTTTTCTGTGGCTGTGGATTATTCCCATATTAATTAGATATAATTAACATCATGCTTGTGCTTATTTATTGTACTTGATAAAAACTTGAAGGCCGAAAAGACAGATCTATGTGTGTGTGTGTGTGTGTGTGTGTGTGTGTGTGTGTGTGCGTGCGTGTGTGTGTGCAGGGTGTTTTCCATCAGCTTCATTAAATTCTCTAAATTGTCAGCGTGGAATGAGTTCATGCCGTTTCCCAGAGGCCCCCGGGTCCTTCACATGCACGTCACACAATGAAGGAGGGGGGTCAGTGTCAGTGAACGCACCACGCTCTGCTCTTAAAGAGCTGAAGTCATTCTGAGGATCTTTGTTCCCACAGTCTCACAGATAAACCAGTCTTCATCTTTCATCGCTGCAGCAGGCTCGATGTGCTGTTGATACAACGTGTGATTTGTTTTTTTTCTGTGTGTGTGTGTGTGTGTGTGTGTGTGTGGACCACCGCAGCAGACTGAGTCTACATTTGTCACCCTCCGAGCCTCTGGAGGAGACACAACACCAAAACACTGATCGGCTGGAATGAGGCACGCAATCAAAAATCAATTAATCCTAATCAGAGATAAGTGCCAAACAGTGCGGACAGACTGTTTACTCTGAGTGTGACAGCAGTGAGTGAGCGTGCACGCAGACAGAAGAGGTGTCTCTGCTGCTCAAACCTCTCACTTGTTGCTGCGCCAAGTAAACAACTGCAGCCGCCTCATGAAGCGGCTCTCTGTGCCGAGCCGCCGGCAGACAGCGAGCTGATTGTAATTAAAACTGGCGTCAGTGAGGAAACTGAAGCTAAATGATGGGGACTGTACTGTACGTGGGAGCTGCCTCTGATGGAGGCTGATGTGACGACCTGAGAGACGCCGATGTTACAGAGAGGACGATGGACGGACGACTGGAGGGCCACAGAAAGTCCAGGGGCCCCCTGAGCTCCACAGTGTGTCAGCTGGTTTGTGATAACTGAAGTGAAATGACACTTTTAATCTACAGACACCGCCAAGTTTCTACAGACTAACGAAACTGACTCTAGTTGGAGACTTTCGTGTTTTTTTGTGAGTTTTGCATCCAATGTAGTTTCTCCTTCGTGCTTTGAAGGAGAGGGTGAGGCGAGGGGGGTGCAATCAGCAACTACACACTGGCCCTTTAAGAGCTTTGTTATCACAAATTTAAATGTTACATATTCTGATGAAACTGCAGAAACATGGTGATGGCCTCAGGAATATACATGCAGTGTAGATCAGACACCACCAGGTGGAGCTACCTCGCTGTGGTCACCAGCCTAACGAGCTGAGTTAGTCAGTGTGTTGTTGTTGTTATGAGGAAACACATTCATAAAGTGCAGAGCAAATATTTTCTCACCTGCATCTGTGAGTAGACTCCATCGCTCTGTGGACAAACAAGGAAACTTCAGTCACACAAAAACGTTTCAACATAAACTAACACTGACCTGTGATCAGCTGAACGCTGTCTCTGTCATTCGTACATCTGTTCTCATATTTTATGGAGAAATATGAAGAATTTTTTTCTGGGCGCTTACAGGGAGCAGAGCCGGTGTGAAGCCGCCGGACAAGAGTAAATGTGGGACTGACTTTTAGTGGTTGGTGAGAGCTTGGTGAAATAAAAGGCTGAAAGACAGACGCCGAGCTGGGCTGACTGCTGCTGGACTAGGCAGTGACATCAGCTGCTGCTGGGTCTGGTTCTGGTTCTGGGCTGACTGCTGCTGGACTAGGCAGTGATATCAGCTGCTGCTGCTGGTTTTTTATCATAAGTAATCTAATTAGAACAAATACTCGAGTACAGTATTTTCCACAGTGGGATTTTACTCTGAAACTCGGGGTGATAATCACAAAAATGAATTTGATATTTTGTTCTGAAAAGCAGACACCCTCCCCCTCGCCGGGTTCTTCCGGATCAAATCTCACTCTGGCGTCTGTTTGTTGATGTCGTGCGGCTGGACAACTAAAATATCAGCAGCTGTATCAGGTAACTCGTACAGTATTTATTAGAACTAAAAATAAATGCTCCACAGTTCGTACTGGTGAGATGAGTGCTGCTGTTACACACTGTACTGACAGAATGACCTTACAGGGACGCTGCTCCACACACGTGCATGTGTTCAGCTCGTCGCTTCGTTCCACTGACCCACATGTGACAGAAAAACATGTCTGACATGTGAGTGAGTCGGCCTGTCGGGGGTTTGAGCCAAAACACAAAGATAGAAGGAAGAAGAGGAGGGATGAAGGGAAGCTGAGGAGTTCATCCTGCAGCCGGCTCAGCTGACAGATTTAAAGTCTTAAACTGGGACTGAGTCTGTCAGACTTCATGATTTAGACTTTTAATGAACACAGACTCAGTTTAAGATAAATTCATATGTCGTGGCAATAACCCTGATTCTGAATAAATCTGAGTCTGTGTTTGTGTTTGGATCGTTTACCTCGGCCTTCTTGGGAGAACAGGAAAGATTGTGAACTTTGACCTCGAGCTCTTCGACTCGGAGACCCAGAAGATGTTTCTGCTGAGTCAGCTCCTCGATCGCCCTGAGAGACACACAAAGGGTTAAAATGGTTCAGGCTGCAGTGAAGTTCATAGCTGGACCTCAGAGCCTGTGCTGGGTCAGTTACAGCAGGTCAGAGCTCTGGCTCTTTGTTCCCGGCATGAGACCAGAGTCAGCAGCTTATCAGAGCCAGGGCTGAGAATAGCAGCGATATCAACAGTGACATTAGACACCTCCCAGAGCCAAAGAGTCTGTGCTGGGACTATCTGCTGCAACTTAAAGTCACCTGTCTTTGTCGAGCAGGGCCCGCTGGGTGAGCACTCCACCCGAGCCTCCACTCTCCTCCATCCTCTCCACCATCTCTCTCTCCAGAGCCAGGCATCGCTGAGCCTCAGAGTCCGCCAGCGAGGCCATTCGCTCGGCCTCGCCTCGAGCCAGCTCGGCCTCCTGAACAACACAGACGTGTTTTATATGGTTTGAAGGATAAGTCCAGTCTGAGTCTTACAGATTTATCTGTATATTTTCTGTGTCTTTCTGTGTTTTTACCTCTTGTAGCAGCTGGACTTTGGTCTCCAGGATTTCCTGCATGTGGCTGATCTCCTCCTGCCGCTCCGAGAGGCGGCGCTGCAGCTCTGCTTCGCTCTGATTGGACAGGCTCTCTGCTGTTGACCTGTGAAGACAGAAATGAAGTTATTTTAAAGGGAAGCTGCATCAGTCACGTTTTATATAGAGCTACATGTGTAACTACAGCCTTTAACCACAGGTGTGAACAGTGCATACCAATCAAATATTTGACATTTTAGTAAAAAGTAGAGCTCCATCTTCTACTATTGCAACTGAACTATTGGCTGATCTGGATTCAGATGTTTATGGTGGCAGCTTTTTGTCACCAACCACCTCGACTCCACGTCCCCTCGTGACACGAACGTCTCCTGACTCTGCAGACTACAGCCTGCAGAGCTGTACTGACACTCTGAGACAGACACCGGGCATCTCTCAGCTCTCAGCTAACAACACAACACATGGAAACATTTCCGTCATGTGACACGTACAGTGATGTGGTTGGTGTCCAGGGAGAAGTACGGGCTGTTTCAGCTTTAGAGGCTGAAGCTACATGTGAAACTGCAGCCCTACCAGCAGTGCCTACATGTACCAAGATGCACTGGTGCTTCTGATGCCCACTGACTTCCTGCAGTTTCCACATGTAGCTCTATCAACCAGAACACAAACCGATATTTCTCATGTTGAGTAATTTACTGCTCTAACTGATTACGCTGACGGACGTTCACATAAAACTTGACAGATTTTCCTTCGCGGGAGAGGACGTTCACATAAAACTTGACAGATTTTCCTTCGCGGGAGAAGAAACGTCTTGAAATCTTTCATCTGAACTCGTCCACTTGGTTGAAGTCAATAAATAATGAACGAATGTAATAAAAAAACTTCAGAGGCAGATGGATTCGTTTCATTGGCTCCTTCTTCCTCGCAGACAACAAACACTGCTGATTTATTCGATCAGGAGTCAATAAGAAATCTTTCCCACGGGACTCGCAGACTTGTCATAATATTCTGAGCTTGATGTCTATAAAAGGTTTGGCATGTGTCCTGCGTGTGTACTCCACTAAATGGAATACTCTTGGTTCGTTATGTATCAGTGCAGGCGAGGCATCAGAAGCAGTCGGAGTTTTATAGGATGTTATTCTGGAATTGGCCGCAGTTTAATCACAGCAGAAACAGAACGTGCTTTAAATATCACTGATCTCAAACACATGTTGGCACCAGGGAGCTCGTTTTAAGGGGTTTGCTGATTGTGCACAATTTAAGGAGTGTAACTAAGTACATTTACTCAAGTACTGTCAAAGTTTCTCCTCCTCCTTCAGATGAATAAACTCAGACAAACATATGATGATCAAACGTATATGAAGAGGTTCATCCTGAAACACTGATGCAGGATTATGAATCCAAAAACATCAGATAAACTAAAAAACACCTTCATACTTTTACTTAAATAAGGTGGACTGAAGTTTGTACAGTCCTCTGCATTTTATTACTGATATCATAGAAATGTTTGAGGCTATTCAGAGTTTGTTTGAGGATGAATCTGTGCAAAAAGTCAGACTGAGTTAGATTCATGAATCATGTTGGTGTAACATGTTATTACATGTGTCTGTCAGGACTGCTCAGTGTGTAAAAGTGCACTTATCATCAGAAATATGTTCATGTCAAATCAGCCACGATCACTAGAATCTGGAAACAAACTCAGGATCATGAGACTGAAATAACTGTTTGAAATACAGAAATAATAATAATAATAATAATAATAATCTGAGCTTTTTCAGACGTATTTTGTTTCAACAAGTTCTAAATGTCAGAAAATCTCTTAAGGAAGAAATGATTATAAAGATTTAAACATTTTAATAATTAGGAGTCAAAGCTTGGTGTTTTTAGTCTCTCACAGGATAATAAAGCAATTTATATTTGGATGCATCTAAATCAGTTTAACAGACTGAGCAGTAATTAATAAATATGTGGCGTTTAACGGACCACGCGGTGCTGCTGCTGGATCCTCACTAAAACTTTTTTAACTTTACACTGAATTTAACTGAAATCAGTTCGCAGGATCCTGAGAGATCCTCCGCTCTGTCACTGCTCCACCTCTCAGCAGCTCCACCTCTCAGCAGCTCCACCTCTCAGCTGCTCCACCTCTCAGCAGCTCCACCTCTCAGCAGCTCCACCAGCCTGAAGGTCACACTCAGCCTTTTCCTCCTCACATCTATCAGTCAGCCTCCGTTAATAGCTCCAGTGATAAACTGTGGCCTCACAGTTTATTTATGAACCAGCAGCGAGCGCTGACCCCGCACTGCACACGCTCAGTCCGCTCAGAGGAGGAATTCTTTCATTATTTTGACTGGCTGAACTGATTACTGCCTTTAATGCACGATGAGCATAACGAGACAAAACTAAAACTATTCTCAAGTGTTTTAGAAAAGAACGCACGCTGAGTCCAACTGAGCTTTCTGCAAATGTTCCAACAGAAACGTGAATCTGGGATAAATCCAGGTTCAAACACAGGTCGACAACTTTGCATATCTCTGTTATCAGTCCATAAGTAAAAAAAACAAACGTCAATTTTCTCCATGTTTTTATGAGTCAAATGTATAAATCAGACTCTGAGTGATCTATGAACCGAGCTCTCTGTACAAACCTTCAGTCAGTGAGAGCTGCTGAGGTCTGAGAAGAAAACGGCCTTTAAAGATCTGGATATTTTGAGACACGACAGGTGAACAGGGTCAGAGTTCTCACATTTTATGAAATCTGATGTCTGAATATGCAAATGAGGCATCATTTAATTGAACTTTTGTTGTAATCTGCAGACACAAACAGACAAAGTGAAGTCAAATAAACAATAAATGTTGAAAACATGTTTTCTGCCTGCAGCCTCAACAGACAGATTCATGCTCTGAGTGAGTACAAACACTCTGGATCTACTTTCTTTGTTGTTGTGAACTGACTCTTGTCTGAGCACTGCTGGTAAAGAGCTGTCAGTGAACTCTGTTACTGATCGTACTCTGCAGTTTGCCGTTTGCAGAGGACTGAATGAATCTGATCCACTGACGGACGGACTCGTGGACAGCTGCCTCGCAGACAGGTGCTGCAGCTCAAATAGTTCCCAACTCAGCAACACAACAACCCACAATCCACCTCTGCCCTTTCCTCTCTCTCCGCCCTCCCCCTTCAAAACAAACCCACGGTCTTCCCCTCCTCGCCCTCATCCCCTCTTCGTCCTCCGTCCTCAGAACACAGAGCCACTTCATTCTCTTCAAAAGCGTTTCACTGCTGAGTCCATACATCGCATTCCTCAGAGCTCAGTCCGTGTTGTGATAGCGAGGTGAGTGTACAGGCCAGCAGGCTCGCGTGTGATGAGAGGCTGCCGGGTCCCGAGGGCGCCCGGGCTCTGAAGTACTGACGGACTCATGGGAAATAATCAAACTTGTGATGAAAAGCGTGTTTTTGTAGTTCTGTCTGGGTTTCCCTGAAGGCATTTCAATAAAGCTGTGCAGCATGAGCAGCTGAACGTTTCACACCGCTCTTCTGCAGATGTAATAAACTCCAGGTGAGTGATTTGTTGCTCACGCTCAGTGGCTCGAGGCCCGGCAGGTTATCGATGCAGCAGGAAGTGAAATACTCACAGAGCTTTGTCCAGAAGCTGTTGTTTCTCCTCCAGCTCATTTTTCAGACTCTCCACTTCAACCTTCAACTCGATGTTCTGGAAAAGAGATTCGACAAAACGAAACAGTAACGTGAGATTTAAAACGGAGAGCACTGATCCACAGAGTACACTACAGTTTGAGTTCTGTCAGACGAACAGACGAGGATCCATGTTCTCCTCAAAGCCACCAGACTTTAACAACAGTCACTTCAGCTCGCAGTGAAGTAAAAGCTTCAGTTTCCTGTCTGACATCGAGGTCGTGAAAACACTCCAAATACACTCGATGTTTTTATGTTTACGTCTGATTCTGCAGTACGTGCTTCTTCAAACTGTCTACTGTACGTGACACACTGACTGGATCAGTACCTCATACGCCCACACTTCAAATAACACAAACTGTTCCTTTAAAACTATTTCTACTGATTGTAATCCCAACCGATGGCTGATCTAACATCATACTGATTCATACTAAGGTACATTATAATATACTGAATGAGAAGAGAAAGAGAAACAAATCAACATGCACTGATTGTTGCATTTCTAATTAGGATCCAGATTTGAGATCATCTTGTTCACGTTTAAAGAAAATTTAAAACTTTCCAATATGACAAATACATGTTCAGTTTTCTTCTGTCATGCCAAACCAACATATCTCCACATTTCTTCTGCACAGTGTTGCAGAGAGACACAAGCTGAACTTCTCGAGCTGCACGTGCTGACCTGTATTTCACGGAGCTCGGAGGGATTATAAATAGCTGGTAGGGATCTAAGCACCTGCTGCATGTCTCCTCTGCACCTCCTCCACCCCCCCACTCTCCCCTGACCCTCCTCCCTCTCCTGCACCCAGCAACACCTCCACTTTTAACTTCTGGCTCTGAACGCAGAAACAAACTGGACTGAACCGGCCCGTCGGTTCGCTCACGTGCAGATTTATTTATTTTCTGCTCATCAGTCTGGAATCACACTTCAGCTCAGAGTCCAGGATCAGGTCTCGTTCCTGACATACTGACACACAACACAGGTGCTGCTGTATGTGCGAGGACGCTCACATGTAACGCATGTACACGCATGCAGTCTGCACACATGAAATCACAGAGCGTGTTCATGCAAACAGCAGGCCTGAGGCCCGGCAGGCTAACATCATGCAGGTCACTGGGTCTGCAGCAGAAAACGGGTCAGCCGGTCGGTCTGTGCCCTTCATCTGTCCTGGCAGGCAGAACGCTGCTTAAAACTCATTATTTTAGTATTTATACTGAAAAACTCAGATTTTTTTTTGTTGTTTTTTACTCCAGGTTTTATATTTTCATGCACCATGAGATCACCATGGCAACGCATCACATACAGTATGCACAGAACAACTTAGTTTGCTTACATGAAGATATTCAGGTGCTGCAGTGGTGGAAGACAGGTGGACTATCTGTATGATTAATAACTCATCATCTGTTTATCTCAGCAGGCTCCATCAGACTGAGCTGCAACTTCATCTAACACCATCCTGTTGGTTGAAGGTGCAAAACCTCCATGAAACAAACAAACATGTAACATCTTCCCAGCTCGATGGAGGAGACGGAACTGAGTTCACTTTGGACCTCAGATCCACGACTGCTGTCAGCTCATGTTAGCTCAGTCTGGTAGCCGGGCTGCTCAGACTGTGAGCTCAGAGCAGGGAGTGTTAGAGTTTGGACCACAAGAAGAACAAGAAGAAGAAGAGGAGGAGGAGGTTCACCTGGTTGATGATTGGCTGTTTGCAAAGCTGTCGACTTGCTAGTTTTTGATCAGAAGTAATGTAATCAGAACAAATACTCGGTTACAGCTGAACATAGTTACACAGTGGGATCACAACAAACACTGGTTCTGCTAAAGTTCTGCTTGTTATGGTGAGCTATGATTCGGCTCTATGTGAAGAGCTTTAAATGACATGCAGACATCCTGCAGCCTCTCTGAGCTGCTGTCAAACACAAACCTGCAGCAGCATCGAGCATGAGTTCAGTGTGTCACGTCTGCTCACTCACCCTCTTGTGCACATCGTCGCTGCTCTCCTCGAACTTCTGCTGGATCTTCTCCTCCAGGAAGTAGATCCTGAGCTTCAGGCTGAAGTTCTCCTTCTTCAGGTCGTTCAGGTGCTGCGAGATAGTGCGACAACCACGGAAAGCAGAGTTAGACATGACGACAGGTGGTTCTTTGGTAGGGGGCATTGCAGCCCCCCATTCAGCACGGCACAGTATGTGGAAAGACAGGGCTGAAGAGGAGAGGACGCTCCGACTGAAGAATCTGTGATACAAAGACCCAGATCAGGTCTCTGCGACAACAGAGCCGTGACCACAACACACAGTGAAGACCAGCTCCTCAGTCTGATACAGGAGAGTCCGGGCAGGAGGAGGGGGGGGTGTTTCCTTTTTTACCAGCAGGAAGTCATGCCAAGAATCTGAGACAGGAGAGAGTGTGTGTGTGTGTGTGTGTGTGTGTGTGTGTGTGTGTGTGTGTGTGTGTGTGTGTGTTGATAGCATAGCTGCTGAAGCCTCATTCAGACTCGTTAACGTGTGAGTCTTGATCAGACTTTGTTCGTTGTGTGTTCCTGCTGCAGAGCTTCACTCCTTCTGAACGTTGGACTCTGCAGCAGCTGTTTTTTTTTCTTTGGACTGTGACCATAATGTTTCCCGAACCGTAACCAAGTCGTCTTAGTTGTCAAAACTTTACCAAACCTTAAACACAGAGCTGGCTGACATGAGGAAAGACTTCCCGAGTTATTCTGACATGAGCTGGGATTGGACAGACAAATCTCCTGCAGACTCAGTCATTGTTGTTTCTGGACGCGCAGCAACTTCAGTTATTTGCATGAAACTTGTAAACTTCAAAATAAAACCAAAGAAGTTCTGATGACGGAGTTTTAACAGAAAGCCTGATGGGTGAAAACCTGACAGCTCTATCTGACAGAGGTGAGCAGGTTATGATCTAATAATACGATGAGTTCGAGCCTTTAGAGAACAACTGCTGGGCAGATGCCATTAATATAAAGACGGAGAGGTGGAACTCCTCCTCTGACCTTCATGGAAAAATAGGTTTGGGATGGAGTTCAGAAAAGACGACCACAACATTAAAAAAAATCTGATTTGATATCGTTGGAGCAAAGAACTGCGGGATGGCGATGTCTACTTTTGTTTCATGACTCACTGAAGCTTTAATTTGGTGATTTGCAGGTCAGGAACATCTCGATGTCTCCATGTCTGTGTTGCAGATAGATTACATTTGATTCAAAGTTAAATAAAACCACAGTTTCCACAGGGTTTAAACGGCTGGATTTCATGTTGACGATGATTCAAACTGCACACTGAAACAGTTTTCTATGAGCCCAGAGGTCTAAAAGTCTTTCCAAGACATTTGTCACCTGCAGATGACCAAAACTAATCTTACATGAGCTGAAAGAAACAAAGAAGGCGCTGAAGTTCCTTTACTTTGAGTTCACACGATTCAAACGTGTAAAAGTCAGAGAATCACAGATCAAAGAAGAGTTTTCCAGCTCTCGCCAGCAGAAGAAAAGGTCAGCAGGTCTCTGCACAGAGTCCTGTATGAGACAAATCTGTCTGTGACCACGAGGAGGCGCTGACGCTCTACCTGAACTCCCAGAATCCCAAGTTTCTCTGCAGACCTGGGAGAGAAGGCGGCGATCCAGAGGCTATTTAAAGAAGCCGCTGCCCTGCGGCTGTCACTGAGGAATGCTGGGAGACGCTGATCACACATGCAGAGCCGTCCAATGTGCTGGCACACACTGCGAGACTGGCTGGCTGCAGATTACAGCTACACACGAGCATATGGCTGAATGCAGGAACACATGTTGTTTTCACATTCTGCACATACATGCAACACGGGAGAGAAAGCACACACAGAGCCTGAACGCTGCATCTGTGAACACTGAAGGAAAACACAGAGTGTTACAGCTAATGTGTGTTTTTCCTGTCGGGTATATTTCACACTAATTCTTTTAAAACCTCCTTTTGTGTAACACTGATACACACCACAAAATTATGACTTCAGATCTGCGTAAAATAACCACACATCTGGTTCTCATCGGCCGACATCCGTCAATAAAGCAAAGATAGCTGTCATTCTGCTTACGTTTAATTTCGTGTCAATCCAGTTTATTGTCACCAATTTGAACCTTTTCTAAAAAATAGATAAATTACGGCTCGTGAAAAGTCTTTACGACAGAGGGATTATGTTAAAATCAGCACCGTGTCACACAAAAATCTTATTTTGAACTTACATATTCAATAAAAACCTTTTTTTTTTTTATCCCAAACAACTGCAGCCACAATAAATACTGAAGAGCAGAACCAAGATCAACTGAAAGTTTAATAAAGTGACTCTACATGAAACACACATTAAAGTGGATTTAATGTTAATGATTTATTGCATATTTTATTTGACATAAAAGATTTGGCCAATGAGACGAGGAGCTGTCGACTGAAAACTGAACCATGAAACGAAGGTTAACGGGCTGCGACTGATTATGATTTTAGTTTGAGAAAATACTTCAGTTATTTTGACTTTACTGATAAATTCTTGTTGCGAGTTTGTCCAAAATTCACTTCAAGACATAAAAAAAGTGAAAAAGAAGCTGGAACCAAAGAAAGTTTCTCTGCTTGATAAACGACTTTAATGAGTAATTATGAGTGAAAACTGTTGATGGTTTTCTGTCAGCCGGACATTTGATGAATTCAACGGGTCAGTTCTGTTGACGTTGGATTATTTTCCCCTCTTACCAAATTCATTTTTTTCACTTTCTTCTCGCTCCGTGCTGCGTCCTGATGAGCCGACACTGCACAAACACAGACGTGACTGTAAAACCGTGTGAGCATGTGCATTTCACATCAGTGTGTCCAAAACTAAGCGGACAACCGTGAGACACCTCTGAGGTGAACTGGAACAGCAGTTAACGACTAGCTGTCCATAAACTTTTGGCCACTTCGAACCTCCAAAAACACTAAAGAGCCTTCCCTGAAGGACAGACATTGGCCAAGCTATTTGTCAATAACCAATAATCGAGAGGAGAGATTGAACCAAAGATATATTGCTGACGACGATTTTATTCTGACAGAGTTTAAAAACACAAAACCACAATAATTCTTCCAAAAATCAAACCAGATGAAGTTCTTGCATTGTCATCTGCTTTGGGACTTGTTGTAAGAGGTGATCAATGATTGAATCAGACACACACACACACACACACACACACACGATTGATATTTTTTTGGCCAAAGCAGATGAAGGGAGTTAGTGCATCACCTACACCGAGAACCGAAAACCAAGCTGGAGTCGACGAGAGTTGGAGCGGAGACGTCGACCGCAGCAGCTCATCCAGAGGTCACGCAGAGAGACGGCTGAATTTATTACAACACGACGTGCCCGTGAAATGAAATCATCCTAATTCTGCAGGACTTTTCCAGCTTCAGAGCTTAATCCAATACTAGAGAAGGAAAGAAAAGGAGCTTTGGAACATTTTTCCAGGCTCACAATGCTCAAACTTTTACCCCACTGCGTCCTTTTATCTGGGAACAAACTCCGACCCCGTTATTAGAATCTGAAGGGATTAAGGCCTGAAATATCTGGGTCTGAAGGAGAATCCGTGTCAGACATTTTCCACGTCCATAAGCATGCACCATTGACGGCTGCATGGCGGGAGGCAATCCTAACAGCAGGCCCCGCCTATCGCTACATCTTCGTTAAAAAAAAAACCCACCTCTGCAGGAATGAGAGTGTAATTATGAGTTTGCATGTGTGTGTGTGTGTGTGTGTGTGTGTGTGTGCTTTGGATTGGCAGAGTGCTGGGAGTTTTCCCCTTTACCGGTAACAGGAGCTCCTTGATGCCAGCTAACTCGACATTTTCCAGCCCTGCTCTCTGGCAGTGCCAAACCCCTAATGCAATTCTGCAGGGGGAATGTCTGATTGTGTTTATTGTGCTGCCACGGTCCACGGTCGACACGGTGGTTAAAAATTATCATTTGTAAACCTAATTAAATCGTCAAGAGAGCCACTAACAATATCCCCAGGAGCTAATTCAAAACCGTGAACACGGACTGTCGTGAACCTGGACCTGGACAGAGACGCCTTCACAGACTGATCCACTGAGACCGAGACCAGAACATGGACGCCGCTCAGTACAGAGCTTAGCTTAGCACAAAGAGTGGAAGCAAAGGGGAACAGCTAGCCTCTAAATCGAGTTGTATCTTGTTTCTTTCATGCACACATGAAAGTGAAATAAATCTGACAGTTTGTGATTTTAAAGGAAGTTACGTCTCGTGCCGTGTTTCAGTCTACGACCATCAGGCTCCAGACGAAGATTTGAAAGTGTCGACACCTCATTAAGGCTCGAGCTGACGTGTAACGTGAGGTCAAGATCGGCTTCATTCTGAGAGTCACGGATGATCCTGTGAGTAAGTGAAGGTTTGAAGTCAGACACTTTAACATTAGATCCAAAATCTGCAAATACAAAGCAGCAGCGATCGCGTTCTTTCATTTCTAACATAAGAAGACGCAGCGTGATGATTTGAAACAGCATTAAATCACAGAGACAGCTGGCTACTGACTTCACAGGTCACACTGTTATTAGTGAGACTGTGAGCCATATTAATTCTGACCACACATACTGAATCCATATAATTGAGGTTCACAGCAAATGTTCATAATAAAATTAAACTCCACGCCAAAGTCGCTGCAGCAGATTACGTTACACTTCACCCTTAAAATAGATTAACGAGGGAGAGAAGGCCGCACGCTGCTGTGTTCACACTGTTAACAAAAAGTGAAGTTAAATCCATCAAGAAACTTTTAACAAGTGAGTAAAAAAAACCAATTTATTATTTTTTTTCTGAGATGGAACCATATTTATTTCCATTTTTATTTTCCAGTGAATAATCATCTCTGCTCACGCCGCGACGCTCGTAATGATCTACAAAACAGTCGGGCTTTCGTTCAGAGAAAATACGGCTTCGTTTATTAGGAAAATTTATCAAGCAGAAAATTTAAAGGCTGGCTGACCAAAATACAAAATGATGTAATGAACTACAGGCTAATAAACCCACGAGAACCTTTACGCAGAGTTACAGCTCGAAGCCCAAACGTATGTAACATTCAGGAGGAACTGTGCAATGGAAGATCACCATGACTGTTTTAATCAGTGTACAATGGATGTGTTTATTACTTTAGAATAAAACTTTTACATCTATGGACGGAGCGGCTGCAGAACAGACAAACCAAACGCTTCGTGGCATCGCAGGTTCTCCTTCACGCTCGGAAGCAGAGGAGAGCGAGCTGTTTGCCTTTGGTTGCAATCTGCAACCTCACCACTAGGTGTCACTAAATCCTGCATGCTGGACCTTTAAGTGTGATGCTATAGAGGTTTCTGTTCACTCCAGAAACTTATGAGGAAATCTTAGATAATCTGAGATACCTGAGATTAACTCCAGTTAACTCCACAGAAACATATCAGGCGGCCTCCTGAGTGTCAGATTGATTTCTCGTGAGCAGGAATCTTGTGCGCACCCGAAACTTTCACGTAGGATTGAGAAAGTTCAGAAACAAAGAAATGTATTTATGAAAACTACTGCAGACATTTCTCAACATTATAAGGGTTTGTATTATTGGTATGTGTGTAATATAATAAAGATCTGTTAAATGTATCTTGAGTGAACATGAAGAGAAGATAAAAGTCTCATTAAAACCAGATCCAAACATGTTTTCTTATCGTACTTTCAGTCTGCTGGTAACCATCAACGTGTCTGATAAAGAAATCAGTCTGCTGCAAACTCAACAATGTGCACGCCGCCCCCCACAGGACGCTCACTGAGTTCAAACCACCAAATAAATCAGAGCTAATAAGCAGTTTTCACGAGTAAATACGTCTAATGGGAACGACATAAAGAAGTCAAGAGAGCAGATCTCCATGTGTCACAACTGCTGGAGACAGGAGAGCCTACAGGGGGTGGAGGATCTGTGGACTTCATCTGCCTCCTCTCACTTTCCCTCGCTCTTATGGTTTTGATCAAATCACTCCCAGATGTGGTGGCAGCAGCTGCATGTGAGTGAAGGATGGTGCGGTGTGAAGGAGGTGGCAGTGGAGGAGAGGGGGGTTTGTTAGCTCGGTGCCAGCCTCTCGTCGGGGCTTTCTGGGATGAAGCTGCACCGATGGAGTGGAGGGTTTGGGTCGAGGTTCCATGACTTTTCCAGCCAGACGGACACATTTAAATAAACCGACACAACAAACAAAAAAACAGCCGACTGTGTGACGCTTCCCACAACAGTGCATTCACACGTCGTCGCTTATTCTCCAACCTTCTACAACAGATTTGATGCCGTGCATCCCGTAACATGCTCGGCGGGGACTAAACCGAGTGTCACACGTCGAGAGGTCATGTGGAGTGTGCTGCATGGAGCCTGCGGCGGCGCTTTCAGTTGGAAAGAGCCGGTCACCCAGCTAAAAAACTAAAAACCTGGCCGGCCTCGTGTTTAGCTGCAGCTCTGTCCACGTTTCCATGGCTATTTACTCCGAGCGCCATTGTTTTGCTTTAATGATGCCAAGAGAACAAGAGGCATGAAGCAAAACAGGATCTGAATCTGTTTAACAGCACACTGAGTCCAGACGTTCAGATGCAGAGCGAGGCTGCAGAGCGAGGCCCGAGCGCTGGGAGTGGATTATTCACCTCTTCTGCACAGTGGACGGCCGAGCCAACTCTTCTTTATAACACAGGATCAAAAGCACTGTTCATTTATATGAAACCGAAGCCTGCCGGCAAATCATCCCGGGCTGACATGGAGTTCTGAATGAAATCACATTAAAGGCTGTTTGGGAAGAAGCAGCAGACATAAATAAGAAGCAAACCCAATTTTAGCTCTGCGAGGCTGTGCAGCAGGAATCACAGAGAGGTTTCATTTTCTACATGACCCGAGGAAACCAGAACATTTCCACAGCGTCTCCCACTGCAGTACCTGATGTCAGGGAGCAGCTGAAGAACACCTCCAATCATTTCATTCATTGCATTCGTCTTCCTCCTCCCAGCAAACATCCATCCGTCCTCAGTGTCCAATACGTCCTTTCATCAGCGGACCTTTAATCATTGACTGTTGTGGTTCATGCTCTCAAACATTTGTGTTCTGTTTGTTAAATGCCAGCATGAAACTGTGAACGTCCTAACGTCGTCAGGTCTGGGTTGTTTTTCTGCGTCTCTGAATAAAAACATTTTTATTTCACGTCATTATTCAGTTTGACTTTGTGTTATTTTTGGATTTGGAGGATTATTTTCTCTAACGAGTCGATCAGCAGTGACTGACGTCTCAGACCTCGTTTGGACAGGATCATGTGACCTCTGTGTTACATCGCTCTTTAGTTTTCTGACATACGTCTTTAGTTTCAGTCGTGCAGGTCAGCCTTCCTACAAATCCAGTGAAAGATCTCGTCTTTGTATTTGCAGATCATTGCATTCTGCTTTTATTGATGTTTTTCACATGCAGCCAAACTTTTTTTTGGAAGCGGACATTGTTTTTCACGACATGTGACACAAGAATTACGATGATTTAGGAGTTTTTAAGCCGACAGCTGCGTCTATCTCATCCACCCCTTGCTTTTTTTTTACTTCCTACAGGAAGACGCCACTTTTTGTTTTTTTTTATCCTCCCTGAAAACCTCTGGCTTCTTTTTCCGACCCGTGGAAGCTGCTGAAGCGACGTGTACTTCACGGTTTTCTCGACATGCAGCTGTGTGTTAAAACCAAGAATCATAGAAAAATAAGAAAGCAATAAATATGACGAGGTCTCGGCTCGTTTTGCTATTCTTGACCAGTTGTGGCTAAAAGGTCACAGCCGCCATCGTGTGTGTGGGGTTAAAAGTCTGTTTCAGTTGAAACACATTGACGCTGATGTCACATTTTGTGGGCAGCAGGGAGTCATAAATACAGGATCTGATTCAGGGCAGCGGGGCTCATTTATCCCTGCTGCCTGACTGAAAGGCCTTCTGGGGCTAATCAACAAGAGGGCCCATCCATCGCTACAAAGACTTCACTAGATACACAAAGATCACTCTCTGCCAGGTGGAACCCAACCTGGACAGGTCCAATTTTACTGGACGGGTGACTTTAAAAGGCTGGAACTGACTCCAGGTCTGCGGGAGAGTTGGCGTTCGTTGGATCAGGATCAGATGTTCCAGCGCCAACACTTCCCCTCCTGACTCTCCTGACCCGGGCTGTCTGAGATACCTGACCCCCGGAAGTGAGCGCAGGCTGTGACGGATGGCCCGGAGCCCGGAGCTCAAGTTGATGATGCAGCGTGATACTCCCAGAGAGGGCTGGAGGAGAGAGGGGAGAGCAGGGCCTGAGTCCGACCGGAGAGGAAACCTCGTCACTCCGACTCTGACGGGTCAGAGCGACCTGTGTGTCAGAGTCCAGGTTTAGAAATGGAAGGATCTCTGGTTGACTTCCACGGATATTGTGTGTCTACATATGCATATCTCTGTACGTTTGTATAATCCTGCCCCTGCAGACATGCTGACATCTCGCCTGTATATATCTGAGTATTAAGTACGCTGTGTTTGGCCAGGACGGAGGTGAGAGGCAGAAAAATCTGAAATCTGAGCCAACAAACCAAAAGCTTTTTTCTGGATGCAGATCTGACACCACCTCTCCTTCGTCCCTCCATCCTTCTTCCTTCAGAGGTGTGAGCGCTGCGAGTCAGCCAGACAGGAAATTACCTCATCCAGGGACCGAGGGAATCAACAGGAAGATAAAAGCAGGAGGAGGAGGAGGAGGAGGAGGAGGAGGAGGAGGGCTGGAGGGTAAAAGGAGGGCTGAGATCAACAGAGGAGGACGGAGGGGGGCCAAACTGTGTGTGTGTGTGTGTGTGTGTGTCCATATGTTGCAAATATGAAAATATAACAATGTAATTGTGACTTTTCTACCACAAAATAACAGATGACCTGATGCCACATTCACATGTAATCAGGTAGATGGTGTCGTGCCAGAACAGGAGCTGGGCGAGCGGGCAGTGTAACATCATGTCAGCAGCCTCTACGGACATGATGGCAGAGGAGAAGAGAGTGAAGAGGACGCTGACGGAGGAAGCTAAGAAGACTGCTGACAGCTGTAGCTGCTGTTAGAAGCTGTTAGATCTTCTGTAGCTGCTGTTAGCTCAGTTCGTCAGCTGTCAGCTGCTCAGAGCGACGGGTACCCGTCGCTCTGAGCTCACCGCCAAGCTGACGAACTGAGTGTTTGTACCAACAGGCGTTATGGACGACCAGGAAGAAGAAGAGGAGGTAACCAGGCTCAGCAGCTTCTATGGACATGATGGCAGAGGAGAAGAGAGTGAAGAGGACGCTGACGGAGGAAGCTAAGAAGAGAAAAGGAGAGAGTGAGCGAGCAAGAAGCCGCCGGACAAGAGTAAACTAACCAACTGCTTTCTAACGTTAACCACGAGTTTGTTAGTGTTTACTATCGTTACCATGACAACAAAGGTCACTTGACTTCATCCCGCACGTCCAATCACGAACAGATATTAAAGGGTAAAAATAAACCTAAAGAAAGTTTCGAGCATATTGGGACATTCTCCTGATTATTGGTTTGGGAACAATGAGCTGTCAGCACAACAAGTTTACACTTTACACAGCACCAATAAATCCTCGACAAATAAATCACTGCTGATTTCTAAATTATATGTTATTATTAAACCAATAAATGAGGTCATCCCCTCTGCACATGCATGCTGCGTCGTGTTTTGGACTGATCATTCTGAGCACAGTCACTTATGGGTGTATGACAGCTGAATACAGAGGCTGCGTTTGTAAGTGCATGTATGTAAGTGCAGCAAACAGACTGTATGTTCACTGAGTCTCCAAAGAGGGTGACATCATGCAGTACTCTCTCTCTCTTTCTCTCTCTCTCAGAGTCGTCTTGACGACCGCATCATTAATCAAAAAATCGTTTGATTGAGTTTTTTTCGTCCTCTCTCCATCCCTCCTCCCTCGCTCGAAGTGATTCATGCAGTCAGGCAGCTGTCAGACGGGAGGAGTCAAGAGGGAATTCACCACGAGGTTTACGGAGAGTGAAAGAAATGAAGAGAGGAGGAGGCCAAAAGTTTGTGGACACACCAGTCCACATTTACTCCACAATCTCCACGTGTGTCGTAACTTGAATCACATTTGATTCACCTCGTTTTAAAACCTTTGATCCAAAATGACGGCACGGCATCAACGCCCAGATGTGATAGAGAGTTTTGGCTCTTGACCTCGTAAAGTGTCGACACTCCTCCACCTCTACCCTGGAAACCTCACCCTTCATTTGTCTTTATCTCACGGACACGCTTCACTCTGAGCCAGATGATTCACACAACACACACACCACCCACACCCACACACACACACACACCACCCACACCCACACACACACACACCACCCACACACACACACACACCACCCACACACACACAGGGAGAATCTACGAGATTCTTTCTGTATCTGATGAATAACGTCCTAAAATCACTGTCAGTCATCCTGTTTTATGACCTCACAGTTCTGTGATCAGAGACCTGATTTAAAACGATTCCGTCGACTTTCAGTCGTCACTCTAAATAACTCCACGTCCCCATTTTAAAATAACGCTGACACCTCTCCATCAAGAAAGCAAGCTCGAAACTGTTCACAGAACAACATGGACGTGGCGTCGTGTTTGTATCCGTCTAATGAATGAAAGACAAATATTCATTTCTCTTTTAGCTCTGACTTAATGTTTGATTATAACATGAACCTTTTCATCTTCTCACAATATTCTATTAATCTTACAACTTAAAACATAAGAACTGAAGTGATGACATAAAATAAAGATAAACATTATACTGTTAAAATAATAAAAGATAAATGAGAAGTTTACACATCACTGCGTGGCACTGATCTGTCTCTTTGTTCACGTTAATGATGAATCCTAAAATGTGAACCAAAGTCAGTCATGGAGTTCCACAAGGTTCTGTGCTCGGACCAGTTCCATTCAGCTTCTATGTGCTTCCTTTAAACATGATTAGGAATCATTCCATTAACTTTTACTGTTATGCAGATGATACCCAGAAACAAGCCGGATGAAACCAGTCAGTCAGCTAAACTTCAAACATGATGTGAGCTGCAACTTGTGACGTTAAACTAAAGTTAGACCCAAACACCTCAGAAACTCTCTATAGATATTGTAAACATCTGCCCTCTTTAACTGAAGCGTCCGTCCAGCAATGAGTCGAGTTCTGCTCGAGGTTTCTGAATTGAACTTGAACTGAATTGTTGGTCACATAAAACAAAAGCGTACCTTTCACATTACAGATAACGCAGATCTGTAGATCGATATTTCAAGAAATGGACGCTCTAAAAAGAAGACCTTTTAATAAAGATTTAATATTGTTAATATAAATATTATTGATGAGTGCAGCTTTAAAAACAGTGGCAGTCCCATGTGTAGAATATAAACATAAATGTGTTTTTGTAGACTTGCTTTACACCTGTCAGTTATATTATCATTATTATTATATTACTTTGATTCTTCTCTGAGTTGATCATGTCGAAGCTTGGTCTAGCGGCTGCTCGTGGCCGTGCATCTCAGGACGCCTCTGCACTGGCTTCATTTCTCGGCCCGGGCCTTGGCTCCTTGACAGCGGCACATATTTCCTCCCTGGCAGAAAAGTTGCATCCACAGTATCAAACATCTTTCAGGGCTGCATGTGTTTGCTGACTGTTGGCCCTTTGCACTGGAAAGACTTGATTTCTGCAGATCTGACAGGAAACCGTCCTGCTAAGCTAATCTTCCGCAAACCCCTCGCTCGGCCGGCGGCGGCGGTGCCAGAGCTAATCAGGAGATGTCAACACATACATACACACTGGGTAATGAACACATTGCATGTAGACACGCACGTTTTCTGCCACACACCCGGACAGTAATTATGACAATTCATTCGTCCTCAGATCAGCGCGCGCACCCCGACCTCAGAGACAACAAGGAAACCAGAACGAGTCGTGCAATCTGCACGTCTAAACACGGAGTCATTACCAAACCATCTCCTGAGCAGAAACTAATACCTGTTCCCAAGCCTCTGCTGCGTACACATGCAGACAGCATGGGCAAGGCCGCGCAAATGCTTTCCATCAGTTTGTGTAAGCAATGATAAACACGTTACATCTAATCATAAAAGCGTGGATTTCATGTTACGGGCGGCGCACAGCTTTTGCAGCCAAAATGCTGCGTTTTCCCATGGTTGCATTTCAGAGGGAGAGAAGGTCTGTGTCTCATTTCTGTGTGTTTATGGCAGATCTAAATTATGGTATCAGGTTCGCCCCAAACCCAACCAACTGCCAACTGTCATGGCCGACCCTCCCATATAGGCCACTTTTGTCTCTGGGAAGTAGTGTAACCCAATCTATCTCCGAATTTCTGGCTCTCCGCTTGGATTCATTTTTGTCCGTTTGGGGGTGGGGGGGGTGGGGGGGGCAGACAGGTCTGAAAAAACAAACAGACCCTCAGAACAAAGTTAGCTTTTTTTTTTTTTTTTAGGTTTTTCCTCAAATAGAAAGCAGAGGAAATGCTGCCGGCAGAGCCACGATTTGTGAATGAAGCCCAGCTGACAAACAGAGCAGGACTGTACGGACTCAATGTGTGTGTGTGTGTGTGTGTGTGTGTGTGTGTGTGTGTGTGTGTGTGTGTGTGCAAGCCTGAATTTATACACCCGTCTGAAGAAGCCTTTGCCAAACGATGCACAGACAGACAGACACACACTATGACTGTCATTAATATCTCCATGTTTCTGTAATTTACTGTGCTGCCATTTGAGCATGCAGTGTGTGAGCACTCCAACAGATGGCGCTGTTACAGAGGAAAGCCTCAGTCCCTCAGCATGTAGGTCAGGACGCCACGATGATCGCAGGGAAATGAAAATGATCCCAGAATTATTGTGAGGAAACTGTTACTGCTGAACGCAAAGCTGCCAAAGCTGAACACGGCTGCACACGGCCGGCGCAGACTGACACCGCAGCGTCTGCTACAGAAAATAATCCAAAATACATTCAAATGATTTTACAAAGACGTTTCCCTGAGACATGTCATAGATATGTGTGCCTCCTCGAGAATGTGTCGATGTATGTTTAATCAAATAAGAAATGTTTCACCTCCTCCTTGTAGGAGAGGAATTTGTCTCAGGGCTAATTTTAACACAAGTTATTATTTATTTAGTTGTGGAGAAAAATATATTTATTAATTGGACTCAGTCTGCTGAAGTAATCAACTTTCTAAATATGTGTTTTATATTCAGAACTAAAAAAAGAAGGGGACACATAATGAGGCTGAAGAACTGATGATGCATCTGCAGCTCAGTGTTTCATTTAAAGGTCCGACACACATGATCTTCTACAGAAGCCTAAAGCAGACAAACGCTGTAAAGGTGAGGTGAGGTGGTGCACCTCGAGATGCCTTCACATCATGGATACAGCTCAGGTTCTCATCCTATCATATTACATTTTAAATATTTAACCCGCCTGGAAAATCTGACAACATCTAACAAAACATTTAACCCCAGAACCAAAAATGTGACAGAAACTGACTCAACTTCTGCTTTTCATTTCTCACAGAATGTTTGTGGAGCGTTTTTCTTTCGATTGTGGCAACAAATGTCGGTCGACTGCAGCTCAACAATGACGTGTGATTATTCTCAGGCGGCGTAGTTTTGTCTCCCTGATTCAGATTTGTGCTCGAGTCGACTGTTTGTGACAGGCGGAGAAACACAAAGTACACACATGAGTACACAAACACTCCGGCCAAAAGATTTCAGGTGTTTTCTTGTTTTCTAGAAACTTGAACATCTTTAAACTGTTGAAGGTCTCGGGCAGCTTCCACTACATTTATATAAGTGTGCACATGTTCGTTATGCGCTCAGTATGTCTTCACTGTCGGCCTGTAATTACAAAAACACATGGCGGGTAATTAGCTGCTGGACTGTTTTTTCCCCTTATTGCTGAAGAATTTAACTTTCTGAGGTTTGAGGCTTTCGTCCAACAGAAGCTCTGCACACACACACACACACACACACACACACACACACACACACACACACACTCTATATGGAAGATATTTATGAAGGAACATCATTGTGAGCAGTGAATATCTGCATGGCTGAGCATGGACTGTGCAGATGTGTTCATCCATGTTCTTTATGTGCTGGCCTGCAGTACTTGTATAGTGCGTACAGTATGTGTACAGTTGCACACGCATGCATTGGCGTGTGCGTCTGAACACGGCTGTATACACTGGATGTGTGCCCTCCTTTTTTGTTGTCTGTGGATGGAAATCAAAGGGACAGAGAGCGGAGCCCGAGGGCCTCGCTGCACTGAACCATCAGTTGGCAGGATGAGAAGCGACTGTATAATGAGACAAAGAGGCAGGGCGGAGGGGGTGGAGGTGCGGTGGGTTGGCGTGGAAATGGGGCTAAAATGAGGAATGAATGACGTGATGGAGGGAGGAGGAAGTCGAGGATGGAGCAGCAAAAAAAAAGAGGGGGGTGGGGGTGTAATGAGTGAATCAGGGCGGAGGTCACGTCAATGTGAGCCGGTCAGAACGAGCACGGACTCGTCTGGATCACAGCTCGCAGCTCGGCTCAGTTTGGAGGTCACGGACTCGACGTGTCCTCATTTGGTGTCCCATCTCGTAGTCGGTGTCGATCTGAGCAGCTCAAATGTGAGCATACATGTCCAAACAGACCGTCCACGTTGTTTGTAGAAAGAGTTTAAAGCTGCATTAATTCATATTTTGTGGAATAAGTTTGAATGTCGTGAAAATACTGATCCATTTTTCTTTTATTGGCATGGCAGCAATATTCTGCTAAAAACAGCTGCTGGACAGACTGAAGTATAAAAAGACACTCTTTAAATTCATCATCAGCTACATCACCTTTAACATTACAGTTAATATAAATATTATTGATTCGTGCAGCTTTAAAACACGGACATGTGACAGCACGTAATGTAAAGCAGTGCTGGGAAAAGGATTATTTTAATTATCGATTAATCAGTCGATCCTTTTCCCGTTGAATTGTTCGGTTCATAAAATTTCCTAAAGCCTCAAATGTTTTTTTTGTCCAAACAAAACAAATATAAAATAAATGTACAAAAGAATTATCAGCAAAGCTCAAACTAATGTGCTACTGAAGAATCAGAAATAAAAGTATTGGAGGGCTGGTATCAGTTTATCATATTAATGATATTAAAGAATATTATGGCCGATGCATCAGCATGTATGAAGGATTTTATTGATGCAGGTGGAGCACAGTCAGAAACTGTTTTATAGTTTAATCTACGGCGCTGCATCTTATTTTATAAACTGATCATATTTGTATGAGGTCAGTAAATGTTCAGTCGGATCATAAAGTCTAAAGCAGCAGAACATACGCACAGTGTTTGAGTAAATGTACTCAGTTACTTTCCACGACTGGTTTGAAAATGTACAGAGTAAAAAAGATAAATAAAAAAAGCGTCTTCGCTGTGTCGTTATGTCACTTTCAAATGTTACTTAACCAACGACAGCTGAACATGACTGAGTGTGTGTGTGTGAGAGTGTGTGTGTGTGTGTGTGTGTGTGTGTGTGTGAGGGGACTCGAGGACATCAGCTCTTCATGTGAAGACTTTGAATGTTTCAGATTTCGGGTTCATATATTTCATGGACACGTCGCCTGCTCGTCTCTTTGATTAAAGTTTAAACGAAGTTCATCGTTAGATCGACCAGTAAACAAACTCGACTTTTTTTTTTTTGTACTTCCTGCTTTCCGTTAAAACGTCTCTGCAGTTTTAAACGAGTATAAAACCACAAACATGGGAAAACATCGTGGCACTGCCAGGTGAATTATGCATTCCCTCAGCGCCTGGCTGCCTGGCCCGGCGCTGCGGCTGCACTTCATTAGCTATCTCCACTCTACCTTTCTCTGACAAATTCAATAAATGTTCATCTGGTTCCAATTAGGCCCTCGTTAGCAATAATTGGCCTGGTATTTACTAACAGCATTACTCAACACTGGCTGGCGCAGGCTGGGCCGGTCTGATCTGAGCCAGGCTACACTCAGCCTTCTGGGTTTGTTAGTTACCTGCCAATCGTTCGTGCCCTGCAGAAACCTGCTATCTCCAAAAGGTCAACTTTCCACAGCTTGAAAACCCCCTGCATGATTTTCCCTCATTTTCCCTCACTGCCTCTTTTAAACATTCCCTGATGCATTTTTTATTCTCAACAAGAGTTTTATTTGAATCCCAGAGCTCAGAGAAGGCTTCAGACGAGAGCGCCGACACTGGACGGCTCTGCTGGCCTTGATGCCGATCCTTCTCGAAATTATATCTACGAGTAAAGACGACAGTCTGCTTCGAGCTGGGAAACTGAAACACTCGGTTAAAGTTAGGGAAAGTTTGCGGCAGCAGTTAATAAAAAAGGCAAACATTGATTACAGTTTTCCTGCGTGAAAGTCGGATGTGCTTCACGCCCATCCACCACCATGACCTCTGCATTATGTCACCCTTTACTTAAAGCTCTAGTCAGGAACCCGCATATGAAACATGTCGGGCTGAACTCTGGTGAGACGGGTATAAAAAGACATGTAGGATATTTTCGGGGTGTAACAGTGCGAGGATTTGACTCAAACCAGCCGATACAGGAAGTTTGGTTTGGCCTGGGACGCCTACAAATCAAATAATTACTGCTGAATTAGTCTAATATGCTCTAATAAGGTCTAAGTCCAAGCATGTGTGAAGTTTTAAAGTGCTAGTTCCCCAAAAAAGCTTTGCAGTGGGTCAGATGTTATTTACCAGCTAAACCAAGTTATCCAGTGTCACTGACGGAGGACGCGGAGGGTGGAACAGCAACGACATCAGCTGCATCAGTCTGAATCAGTCTGAATCAGTCTGAATCAGTCTGCTTCAGTCTGAATCAGTCTGAATCAGTCTGAATCAGTCTGAATCAGCCTGAATCAGTCTGAATCAGTCTGCTTCAGGCTCCAGCTCCACTCCTTCACAAACAGACTCCTCACAGTCTGCTGTGTCTGTTTTGTATAAATGAGTTACCCAGCGCCTGAACAGCAGCATTCACTGAGCCAAACCCTGGATACCGTGTGCCATCACACGGGGAATAAAAGCTTATATTGAACTCAGCGTAAACATCATATGGTTTGCATGAAAAGAGATTTTAAAGGGAGGATGGGAGCTGTGGAGGTGCAGTTAGTGTTGGAGATGCTGGGTTTTTGCAGGACACTGACGTGCCATGAATCCAGCTCCACTCAGCCTCGCCCAGCGGGGGCGAAGGCAGCGGGGCCTTTAGCGGAGTTTGATGGTTCAATTCTAATGTTTCACTGGCAAGTGAAAATATTTTGACAGGGCGGAGAGGGCGCTCGAGCCCGAGCTGAGAGAACAACTCCTGATCTGTTTTAAAACGGGGATTAGTGCCATGTCGCAGACTCACGGGGGATTTCAGCCTCCCAGAGAAGAAGTGGACCTGAACAGGACATGATTGGATTGTTTTTGCTTTCTTAACCTCGTTACTTTGAGAAAGGTCGAGGAAGGTGACGTGGTTCGAGACGCGAGCTGCGACAACGCGTACAGAAAACACATTATCACATTGTGCAGGTTTCAGGGGGCTGATTGAACTCATCAGCTTCCACACACAACTTTCCAGAGCCATCTGCCATCTTTGCTGCCGACCTGTAACCACAGCAGAAAGAAACAACAAAGTCCATCTCCGGTTCTCAGCACGAAGCCGCTCGGTTCCCACAGAAGACTCAAATCTACAGAAACACCTCAGAAATATACAGATTAATAAAAGAAAAAGACTCCGTCATTAAAACAGCTGCTCACTGTAGTTTTATCAAACACGGGGTATAGTGCATTTCTTGTTGTTGATCTACATTTATTTGGAGGAACACGAGAATCACGTCCAAATATTTGACTGAAATGACAAAAACTGAAAATAAACTTCACGCCTTCTTCTTCTGGTTTTCCCACTGGCGCCACCAACTGCTTATCTCGTGAACCAACTCCCAACAAGAAGTCATTTCCATTTTCTTTTTTGCTGAATTAGTCAAAATATGCAACATGTTTGGACGGAAACACAGCAAGTGTGATTACTGATGTGTTTTTAATAGTTTTTGGACGACATTGGATCTCTGTGGCTCAGAGGCAGAACACAGCTCAGGTTCTGGATCCACACACAGCACTACTTAGTCGGATCAGATCATTGGTATGATCCTTTAAGCCAAATGTGCCTGAGTTACTTTGGACGGGGGAATGTAATCAGGCTTGAAAAGATGTTGAAGGCCCCTGAAGAATAATCTGAAGTTGCTGAGAAGTGTTGAACTCATGAAATGCTATCGAGAGTGTCAGTGATGGACAATATGAGTGCAAATGGAAGAGTGATAAAGAGAAACAGAGGCAGACTGAAGGAGACAAGAAGACTGATCTCGAATGGAAGAGCGAGTGGTTGATGAAAATCAGGAGTTTCTATCGTCGCTCCTGGTCTTCCTTCTCCCTCTCTGCGAGCAATTATTCCATTTAAAGGCTCCTTCAATCACCGAGACATCGCAGGGTTTCACCACAAAGCACCTGTCCCCGAGCACGGCAGAAAAACCTTCAGTTTCAACACTCCATTCTAATGCGCCGATTCCAGGAACCTACATTGGAAATAAATGATGACACATGGGTGCGTATAGACCGGTTCCAAGTTGGAGGTTTTTTCTTTTTCAAAAAGAAATTTTTCCTCCCTTTTCTCTGGCAAGTGGGTGAGTTTTCTCTGGTATGTGAGGAGGGGAGAGAGGGAGGGACGAGGTCTGTCTGCTCTGAGGTCTGCTCTGCACATGTCGCTCTTTCACAACCTTTTATAAGTTATTCCAACAGAGAGAAAGAGATTTTAAAAAGGAGGGGAGGAAGTGGAATCTGCAGAATGTATCTGTGAGAGAAAAAGAGAAAGAAGGGTGGAGAGGAGTGGATGAAGGGCTGCTTCTGATTACACACAGATCTGGCCATTACCAACCTGCAGAGAGACTCTATAAAACAATAACAAATGGAGACCATCAGTCAGTCCATCAGTAATAAGCTCCAACATCCAGCCGGCTGATGGGAAACACTCCTGTAACAATCAGAGCGGCAAGAAAAGACACAAAGGGAACCCTGTAAAAAATCCACATTCAATTTCCTCTGCTAATGAATTGCTGTTTGTGCGTCGGCTCCTCAGGATAACGTCGGCTTTCCCTGGATTTCAGGAATATCAGCGTCTGACTTTTAGATCCTCTGTGTTTCTTGGCCTGTGAAACATTTTGTACTTGCAGTGTTTGTGCAAAGCTCTCTGAGCTGTGTAACATACTTGACTCTGATTCAATGCTAATCCTGAGACACAGAGACAGAACCAGAACAGGACGTCTTTAGATGGATCTGCTGTGCTCGCTCTTCTCTCCTGTGGTTTCTGCATCACGCCACCATGTCGGATGTTTATGTTAAACGTGACCAAAGTTTCACCGCTCGACAACCAATCAGGACGACCACATGGTTCTTCTGTCATGACGGGAAGTTTCACATGTTCTGGTAACATTAGCATTTAGCTCCTTTAGCCACTAAGTAACTGCTGATGGACCGTGAGCTCACGGCACCAGCAGCCCAAACCGGTCCAGAACTCCTCCCAACAAGTGAAGCTATCTGTCCATCATAAACTCTGTAAATCACAGAGAGTTGAGGCGGAGCAGCCGGAGGACATCAGAGGGAAAACCAGAAAACATTTCCTCCATAAAATATGATCCAGTTTCACCAGAATCAGTGAAATAGTTGCTGCTGTGTGACTTAGTGCCGTAAAGCGTTACGTACTTCTCAAAGTTACATAGAGTGAGAACAGACATACGAATGACAGAGACGCCGTTCAGCTGATCACAGGTCAGAGTGGATCAGCTGATCACAGGTCAGTGTGGGTCAGCAGGAGGTCACAGAGGGAAAAGTTACATCAGAGCAGCTCTCGACTGATCAGTGATCAGTTGTTAAATGTCATGTTTTATTACACAAACATGCACGATTGATTTTTTCATTATCTCATATAATTAGACATGAACCCACTTCAGCCTGAACTGCTGTGGCTGAATGATTCAAACCGATGTTTTGGGTTCACTGTTCATCGTTCTTCTTTCTGGCTCTTTTGTCCCCTTAAAGTCTCAGAAGTCATTCAAATGTTATCATCACTAACGGATCCCATATTACGGCAGACGTCGTGTTTTTCTCTCTGATGTTCTGAAATTTGTGGTTTTCACGTCACCGTGATGTTTCAATCTCCTCAGAAGGTGACCGGACTGAGCGTGTGCAGCTCGTGGATCCTCTGTGACCTCGGCGTTGAAGGCCGGCTGCACCGCCTGTCAGGACGCTAAGTACAAGACTGATTCATAAAAGTACTTTTTTAGTTTGTAACCGTTTCCACATGATGTGTGAGCTCAGGGGAGGAGAGATGCTGAAATATAATACATAAATACTCTCTGAACAACAGCAAAACACACGACGCAGCGCCGGATCGTACTGTAAACTATATGGAGAAAAACATACTTGAATATTTATCTCATCAAAGGAATCATACACACACTCATCCAGTCAGACAAAACACACATGTGCACTTTGTCAGAGCTCGTGTTGAGGAGGAAGATGATTTGCTGCCATGTGACGTCTCTCAGTCGTGATGTTCCGCGATACTTTCGAGGAAACTAAATGAGACACGAGCTTGTCATAAATAAAAGGCAGATACAGCCTGTCAGGTGTTTCCAGCCAGACTGACGGTAATAGTCAGAGCGCTGGGAGTGTGTTGGGAGCAGATTACTGTACACTTTAACTGAACAATTATCATCCATGACCGACACCGTGATCAAGTCAATATGTCTTCTCTGACCCGCTGGAGAGGAGCAGGAATTTATTGCACACACCTGGGATCAATTAAAAGTGGAGCTCAAGCTACACCTCTCCGTCAGGAGTCTTCTCTCCAGGTGGTGGCGCTAGTGCAGTACTGTGAAGTCGGTCTGAAGTCAGACTCCCTGAACAAATCCTCCGAGGGCCCACAGCTCTACGAGAGGCTGATGACATCTTTATGCGGCTTTTGTTTGCAAGTAAAATGAAAATCCAGCGACGCAGTCGACCGTGACGCCCCGAGAGATGCTTAACTTTAAAACGGTGGATTAACCCTTTAAGGGAAGCCTCTGCTCCACCATCACTGTCACCTCCAAGACGGAGATAAACACTGGAAACCACATATAGATCACGTGAAGACAGAAATGCATCGCAGCACTGCACAGAACAAAAGATATTCTCATGGATCCTTCTTTAATAAATCACCATCCTCTGCTGTGTGGAGGAAAAGACAATCCAATGTTTACACTGCAGAAGAATTATAAACATATTATATATAAACTCACACGCTCTCAAATTTAATATAACAGTTTGATGGACTTGAAAATGACACAGTTAATTTAATTAAGTTAAATAAGATGCTCCCAGACTGTTTCTATTAAAATGATTGAGACGTTAATATGAAATAAGATTAAAAGAAAACAAGTAAATATGTTTTAAAAACACAAGAGAATTAATAAATATAAAACAGAGTTATGAACACTTTGGTTATAATTTCTGTATATTTTCATTTTATAATTGAGAAGCTACATTTTCATGTCAGTCATCATACTTTGATTGGATTTCTTCAGTAATTTATGTCTATTTATTATCTGAGTTGTATATTAAAATAAACGACTCACAAACCAACCCGTGCTCATATTCTGATAATAATACTTCCTGTTCCCAGTGTGTTAGTTTAAACACGATTATTAATTTCCAAATAATTTAATTAGCAAAACAAACTAATGAGTGACCTGAACTTTGCCGGCTTGTTGAACCCGACTCATTTCCATGTGAAAGTAAATCTTCTTCTTATAAGGATGTGAATGTCTGACCTTCATAGTTTACGTCACTGAGCTCCAACAGTCACATTAGATCAGAGCCCTGCAGGAGAGAAGACGCTGAAACCTCAGCTTCAGTTCGTCAGTTAGAAAAACTAGAACATTGTAAAACAGAAAGTTTGAAGCTGTTGTAAAATCCTCGTAAACACGTGTGACCTGCATAATGTCAGAATTTGTTTGTTAATTTGATTTGCTGGGTGGGCTGAGAGTGGACGAGACGGACAGGATGGAGGAAAAATAAAGAAATGAAAAGACGAGAAAGTGAAGAGCTGGACAAAGGCTGAAGTTCAGAGACAAACAAAGAGCGTCTACGAGGATTCATGTTTAAGCTGTCAGGATGGAGAAACACTCGCTGTGCTCTCCAATCCTCCATCCAACCCTGTGCAGACATAAAGATTTAAATTGTTTAAATTGAGTAAAATCGTTAGTTTGTCCAGGAGCTTATCGATACGTCAATACTGAACTGCTTAGTACCATCCCTCCTCATATCTGGTCTCATATCATATAAAATATGGACACAATGATTCAGTTTCTTTCCAAGCTGAGCTGCAGCTTTCTGCTGATTTCACTTTTCTGTGACAAAGACCATGAACACTGACGCTCGTGAACATGCCACAGATTTCAGAGCAAATGTGATGAAGAAAAGCCAATTGTCTTCCAGCAGCTGACCAATGAGAACATGTCAGTGTGTGTGTGTGTGTGTGTGTGTGTGTGTGTGTGTGTGTAGGACAGTCTGATCTGAGCTGAAGCAGATCTGCTGGTTGGCTGAGCTGAAAGCTGAGCTGCCGTATTGATCTGCAGCCCGTCTGAGTGCTGCTGCGGTGAAAGCTGACTCCTGTTCTGTCAGCACGTCCATTAACGCTCATCAGCCCGTCCACCGGATACACTGCAAAAACACACAGCCGGCATCAGGATGCCACGATCACCGGCCAAGCTCGGGATGGCGGGATGATGCATTCATGGTCGCACAGCTCACCCGAAACATTTTCTGCGTCTTGCTGTGATCAGAGAATAATCTGAGGTTGTTGCTAGATTCAGTCTAAATACTGTTATTAAAGAAAGGCAGGATGCTGCAGAGCTGAAGGTTCAATCAAACATGTTTGACTGAAAAGGTCACTTTTATATTTCAATACATAAAACGTGTAAAACTAGTCATCTAAATCTCTGAGCGCCTGGTTTTGCATTAATTAGCTGAAGAACGGCAGCAGACTCAGATTTAGAAAATGTTTTGCAGTGCAGGTCAGTGAAGGGCGCAGACAGACGCCCTGGCATCGATATCTATTCTTGGTGGGAGATTTGAGAGAACCCGAGAGGAGGAAATCTGTATCAGACTTCAGTGTCAGTGAGCTGCTGTGGGTACGGATGGTGTTTCCTGAAATAAAGAGAACAGTCTGAAAATATGAGTTCCCATAAAGCTGCACAGCTCCTGTTTCCTGCTCTGTTCTCTCCAACATGTCTGAAGACTCGTCCTGCATCCTGTCCGGGTCTCGTGACCGGATTAGAAACTTGTAGGACGCCTCAGCGACGCTGCCCCGTTAGAAAGATTGTGCTTTCCCAAAAACTCAGCTTGACCCCAAACTCGTCTGCCTGAGTCCGTCCAAGAGCTTTATAACTTCAGTGTTTATTAAAATGATTTCCAATTATTTTAAATTATGCACAGATGACTTCAAACAATGAGACTCTCTTTCTTTCACGCTCCACAACAGAAACAGGAAGTTGTGCGAATAAACTCAGTTCATCTTTGTTTAAGACACCTTTGATTCGACGACGTTGCTGCCGGGTTGGATTGTGTTTGAACCCGCTGAGTAGTTGCAGTTGTGGGTCAAGTTGAGGTTGTGATTTGATTATTGTGTGTTCTCTGTATAATTCTACTTGCACGAAAAAACCTGCCTTAAACGCTCAAACAGCCACGACGGAGAAACTGTGCAGACCGCCTTAAGAGCCGCATGGAAACACACATAGCAACCAGTGCAACCACCTTAGCAACAACAGTGCAACCCTGGTGACGCCTCAGTAACCACCTCGTCCAAACTATTGTCCCAAAAACCCGCAGAAACCAGCAGCATCACTGAACACGTCATTCAGCTTCAATCTGCCAGACAACAAACAACAAACAGACAGCAGCACATCACATCAGTGAGCAACGTAAAGACACACTGTCCTCACAGTCAGACATGTTCTGGACCTGTACCAGGACCGGACCACTCACCTGAGATGAGAAGGAAGTGAGATGGTCTTTATGAAGACCACACACTGCACTGTGTGCAACACTGAGCAGTGAGGAACCTTTCCGTACACTGAAGTAGCTACAGAGTGAAGCATCTCACTTCATTCTCGTCTCTGTTGAGAGCTGCACATGTGCCGTTCCCAAACCTCAAAGCAGCTGAAGAACTTTGTGTGTTTCATCTGTTTAAACAGGAATCCGACCAAATCTGACCCGGCGGCAGGTTTTCAGAACAACTGTAGACAGAGGCGATCTTCTAGCTGATGTTCATGTGGGTCACAAAGGAATCAGACTGAATGTTTGTAGTTCATTAACTTAAATAAAGTCCTTAACTCTAACCGAGCTGTACTTTTAACCAACAGGTGATGTTTCCTGATTAATCAGATGTTCAGCAGATCATAGTTGACTCTTCGTGTCGTTCTCGAGGACGTGGACAATGAGCAGAGAGCAGTTTGGTTTCATTTGGAGGACGTGTTAAAACATTCCTCACGTGTCATCTCACCTGCTGCGTTTCACCAAACCTCCAGACGGTTACCACATTTAAAGATTCAGGATCATGTGTGAGCTGACGGAACGTTTCTGTTTATCCAACACCTCCTCCACCTCCACCACCTCCACCTCCACCTCCACCACCTCCACTGCTGCTGCTGCTGCTGCTACGTTTCAAGTGTTCTCGTGCAGAGCCGGAGATATCAGCCACAGAAAGCAGCGAATCAGAGCCAACAGCTTGAGGGTTGAACACACACACACACACACACACACACACACACACACACACACACTCAATATTCTGACCTATTTTTCAAACACCACAACAAAAGCTAGGAGAGCGACAGAGGAGATAAAGGGAACTTAAAGGAATGAGCCGTCTTTAATGGCGCTGGCCTCAGCCGGGCTGTCAGCTGCAGGATCGGGTGTTCTGTCTGTGTTTTGGTCTCTTTTTGCAGCACGATCCATTACTGCCACTCTGGTAATGGTAATCCAACTCTGACAGACCTTTCATAGTGTAATGTGGCTTTTTAGAAGTGAACACTGAGACCGAGGGCAAAATAACAGATTAACAACCCTAATTTGTCCTGAGGTTTTAATGGCCAAAATTATACGCAATCCTCCCCCTTCTTCTATCAATCTAAGTGTCTCTGCGGTCGGTTTGAATTCACATTTATAGGCAGCCATGTGCTTCCAATTTCTCCTGCGGACTAATAAAGGCCATTTGAGAAAAAAATGGGGCA
This sequence comes from Larimichthys crocea, assembly GCF_000972845.2. Classification (NCBI taxonomy): domain Eukaryota; kingdom Metazoa; phylum Chordata; class Actinopteri; family Sciaenidae; genus Larimichthys; species Larimichthys crocea. The sequence continues at coordinate 7,597,776 of NC_040027.1, read as the reverse complement.
TTTTGATTGGGTGATTTTTCCTTTTTCTTTTATGAAAACCTCAGGACTGCAGAGCGTGGATGTTTGACAGTTACAAACGCTGCTCTGGCAGGTTCATGTTTCTTCCAACCAGCCGGCGGGAGGATTGATTCTTTAAACTGACGCAAATGTGGAGAGAGGACAAACACACACACACACACACACACACACACACACACAGCCATAACCTGGATTCAATAATCCAGACTGCTCTATTAAAATGAGAGGACCAACATACGCTACCACTGTCAGAAAAACTTAACGTAAAAACTACAGTGGCAAAGAAAGGTCAACAAACTTTAATCTGCTCCATCAGAAAGTGGAAACTTTTTCAGACAAGAGTCTGACTGTTATGTCTCTGCTCTTTATAGAAAATCAGTTGTTTCCGTTTGTTATAGTTTGAAAGTCTGAACTGTAAATACTCCAGCACGCTGATGGAAATCAGATAAAGCACGTTCTGAACTCCGCCCTGACAATCTCACTGCTTCAGATTTATTGCTGCCAGGTCTGTTTCTGAATCTGAAGCACAGACGAGTGCTCAGAGAAAATTCATCAACACCGTGTCAGCGTGTTTTTAGGCCGGATTCATTTTACCTAAGGGACCTCGTGTGATCCGGGATTTCAGGTGCCACATCGACTCGAATTCTCAGAGGAAAAATGTTTAAGACACAAAACATTGTTAAAGCTAAGAGTCCAAATGTTATGTCAAAACTCAGATGACAAAAATGATCTGTGGCTATAAATCCAAAATAATCTGCAGTGGTCGTATTTTGTTTGATTGTAACGATGACTACATTTAAAATCAAAGGATGAATAATTTCCACTGCAGCTTCCCAAAGAGTTTATCTAGAGGAGGGAGAAGAGAAAGTGCAAAGGTTCCTGGGAGTGCGTGCAAAGTGGGAACTGCTGTGGAATTTGTATTTTACAGGTTATGGACATGGACCGTTTGCCAGAGACAGACTATGAATACAGTTCATCATCATCTGGTTTGCTCGGAGTCCTCCACAGTGCAGAGCGCCAACACGTCATCACCCACTGCTGTCAGCTCACTAATACACAATGTGCTGAGCACATGGACGATGGTGACCACATTAGACATGCACGCACTGAAGACGCTTCATCGGGATTATCAGTCCTAAACTCACCTACAGAGACAAACGCTTTCACAACGTGGACGCAACGTTTCTGTCACCGTCATGAAGGAACCTCCCGGAGCTTTTTAGAAAAGACTGACGGCTCCTTCATCATGACAGCTCACCGTTACACACTGACAGCCGTGACATGTGGTGCTTTGTCGATGGTTTTACATCAGGTTAGGTCATAACGAGCGGGACAGAACATGATAAAACAGGCATGATGCTGGAATTATTATTTGAATTGTGGAGAAAACTGGAACATTTTAGTCTTTTACACAAACTTATCAGGAACCAAGACAATTCTGGACAAACCGGGACAAGACGCCTGACCCAACAGCTGACAGAAGCAGCAGTTTTACTTAAAGATTATGAGATCCCAAAACTAAACCTGATAAATTATGTATTCAGAAAATGTGCCACACCACATTTTTATGGGAATACTGATGCAAACTTTTCAGGTGGTTGAGAAAGAATAAATGATGTCAGGTGAGTTTATGGGTAAGTTAAACTCTTCTGGACACTGGAGGCAGCACTGAGCTCTGTGATCTCTGATGTTACATGGTTTTCCATCGTCATTTCACAGTGAGTGATGTCGGGTTTCCTCCTTTAAGGCTGCATGCCACCTGCTGTTTTTCAGATTTCAAACGTGGACAATACTCCTGTTACCAGTGTTTGTGCCACACAACAGAAAAAACAGACGCCAACAAAGCTTCTGTTGTGAGTGACGTCACAAAAGCAGGTTCTGAGGCTCCGTCAGGTCAAACTGCAGAGACACAGACGGTGTATCAAACAAAACCAAACATCGAACAAAGCTGCGATGTTCTCTGGAAAACAGAGCGCTGATCATTTAAAGCAGAATTTGTGGTACACGTGAAACATGTAAAAACAGTGGACTGATCCTTTGAAGGAGTTCTGCAGGTCTGCAACACATCGACTGGGATTCAAACACACAACATCGGCCCATTCTTCATCATCCCTCCATACAAAGCCGGTGTTTAGGTTGCCTCCCAGTCTGCTGTCTGCACAGAGCGTCTGCATATAGCATGACTCATCCCTTCATCCCTCAGTGGGAGAGTCGGAGAAACACTTCAAAGCAGAGCGGCCGCACATTATAATGTAGCGTCCAACCAATCAGACGAGAGTTCAGCTTTCTGCCTCTGCTCCGGGGGAAAATATCTCTTCATCCTGACAACACAAAGCTTCAGCGTTCAGGCTTTTGTACCAGTTCAAGATGGTTTTATCCATGAGAGCTGTTTCTTCATGAATAAATCATCTGACACCGACACAGTTAACGCGGCTGCAGACACACACCACAACAATCGCTGCAGAGTCACACCTGTCGTGGCTGAAAAAGTCACAGCAGGTTTCCACATGTGGGAGTAAATCACCTTCAGTCCGTCACTGTGGTTTCTAAATGATATCTCAGAGCTGCAGAAGGAAACATGGAAACTGATTTCAGCTTCACACACACACGCATCCATCCTCAGGCACACGGAACGACTCAAACGTGAATCATAATTTATGCGTCCGACCTATTTTTGACTAACATTATGTTTAAAGGTCACATTAGACCACGTCTGCAAGTCAAAGCCTTCATTATCTCCCACATGCTGGAACACACTGGTCTCCAAACATGTTGGTGTGTGTACCTGTAACATCTCAGTGCACTTTAGTGTTTAACACAGATGCTGCATGCTGTGCACAGATCAGTGAGAAAGGCTGTAGTGTACCTCGGTTAGTCAGCAGGGACTGAGCAGACGCTTAAAGACGTGCAGTTGTAGAAATAGTGTTTATAGGTTGTGCCAACGTTTGCAGTTTAAGTGACGTAATAATAATGAGGTGTGATGCAACGCCTTTAAACAACATCCAGTTATTTCTGCTGTGAAGTTGGACATTTGGACATGGGGACTTATGGAGACTGACTCACTTCTGGAGCCAGCCTCAGGTGGACGTTAGAGGAACTGCAGCTTGTGGCACTTCCTGTGTTGGCTTCACGTCAGTTTAACCCTGCGTCGACTCAAACTTTTTATTTTTACTGTTTAATTTGCAATGATTGCATTGTGGCTGTTAAAGAATAAAAAGTTCAGAGGCACCAGAAACACTGAAAGTCTCCAGACAGACTTCGTCTCAGAGCGACCACAGGAAGTCTGATTGCATCTTTTGACCGGAACCTCTTAACACACCGACCGAGAAAACCACGGCAGCTTCCCTTTGTGTGTCCTGGATATTAGAAGTCCATTCACAGACTGTGAAGCCGTGAAATAATGCATGATGGCCACCGTGGGTGAGGTGCATGACGACAAAACTGAAACCAGCTGCAGATGTTGAAGAACTGATCCTGCACAGAAACTCTGTGAATGTCCCATCTACATTTCCTGTTTTTAAAATCTGTCCCAGTTGAATTTGTAACTGATCCGCTCTGCTGCTTTAACATATTTCCTCTGCTTCTATAAATTACCACCTGTTTAAAAAGTCGAGCAGAGAGCGTCTCCATATCTGCTGCAGCTCTCTGCTCGACAGGAACAAGTGGATTTGATCTGGTCCTGCCGGAGTTTCACATTTCACATCATTTAACCTTTTTCCCCAGAACTCTCCACATTAATTCAGCATTACTACAGCGAGCACCTCCTCCCCTCGCTCCGTGCGTCTGTCCTTCACTAACAGGGGAGCAGGGTAATTGCAGTAAGCACCTCCACAGTTAAATCGGACCCATAATGCACATGGCAAAGCTCCCAGAATCCATTACTCTGGCAGAGAACCAGAGCAGAACTACGCCTCCCATCTTCTCAGCTGAAACCCAAGCAGACATTTAGCTGTGTGGCTTTTCGTGCAGAATGACTGACTCCAACTTCTAAAAATACGCCTGCATACGTGGGCTTCGTTTATTTATTCATATATCATCTTTTTATGTTGGATTGTGTCTCTGTGTGAAGCCTTCGCCTTCATCATGGATCCATCAAAAGATCCAGATGAGTTCTGTTGTTCAGTTTGTTTCCGTGCTCAGACAAGAAAACTGCAGAAAAATGCTTAAATCTCATTTTTTACAGTTAAAGGCTGTTAGGAAACAACTTAATGGTCCAATTATGGCCATAATGTGGAGCAGTCAGATCTTTCCAATAACACGATGCAGATGTCGTCACTGACGTCTCTTTCTGTTTCTGACATCAGACAACTGTAACGTGATCGTAGGTCATAGATGCCGTCAGGTAACTAAAGGAAGCGGGAATCACCTCAAACAGAAAAGTGTTACACACTGTCCAATGAGGACTGCGTTTGAGAGGCATCACAATTGTCCCCAGCGTGGATGAAGCACAGCATGAAGACGTCCTGACTAATGAGAGCGAGGAAAGGATCGACGGCGGCTTGTAACCCAGTGCATTCTGGGTCTTCAAGCTGTTAAAGTCTTGACTCTTCTGCAACAACGCCTGCAGCACGATCACATCAACTACAGGCAGCAGTTTCCAAAGAACTCCGTCTCTCAGGTGAACCACGTCGAGGAGCGGCTGTCTGAATCCTCTCCAAAGCTCCACACTGACAGTCAGATCTGATATAAAATACTGCTGCTCATAAAAAAACATCTTTCTGCTTTAATGTAGATCTCTAAATATGCACCGTGCTGCTGGACGTTTGGGAAATATGGATATTAGACAGCGTGCTGGCAGATACTTGATTTTTAATGATGGGAACCAGGACCAGGGGCAACATCATAAAAAAGCTGGAGCTGCTACATCGTTATTATCCACGTACACGTGTTGAGAATGAAACAGGATTACAGCGTGGAGAATAACACGAGCTGTGGAGAGGAGGGAAGACTTTGACTCATGCAGAGTTTCTGTTGCCACATCATCTCCTCAAACACACCTACACAGTCTGATTACCACAGAGCAGAGACAAGCCCGGACACACAGCGGAGCCTCCTCACATCTAACAGCATCAGACTCTCCAGCTTCATCACACAGCCTGCATCAGAGGTCAGAGGTCAATGTTCTTACCTGTTCAAACTCTCTGAGGCTGTGCATCTGTACAGGTGGGCCTTTGTCCGTCTCATCACACGAGAAATCTGCACAGGGAGAAACAGAAAGATCAGATCAGACACCAAGAGGTGTCAGTAAACACAACATGGGCCGTCCCTGAATGCTTCAGAACCATGTGATGTTCTGTTATGACATCTGTGTCATTAAAAAGAGATACAGGTCTTGGTTTGTCCAAGACGGACTCTGGTTGTCCTCGTCAAAGTGTTGTTATCATAGTGCTGCAGACGGCAGACCTGGGCTCAGCAGCTGGACCGGACCAGGTCCTCTGAGACCAATAACGGGCTGTTAAGCTAACCGAGCTGACCCGGGATGCCAGGAGCCGACCCGGCAAGAAAACCACCTCCATGACTTGGAACTGAAGATAGACGTTTATATTTTTCTGCACTTTAAGACTTGACACGTGATTTCCTGACGAAGGCCGTCATGTGACCACTGCGAAACAACGTCACAAACACCAACGTGATCGTTCTGGGGGGTCGACACTAGCACCACTGTTCACAGACTGTGTTCAATGTGAATAAATGGATCTCATCTGTAAACCGCACTGTTTAAAAATCCTCATAAATCCTGAGTACCTACGTTAGAAATGTTCCACTGTTAGTGAGAATCATCAGTCTAACAGAGTCTAAACACCTCGGGGCTCTGTGAGCAGCATCCCTGAGCCGTCCTGATCAACCCTCGCCTCATTATAACCCTATTACACCGGGATATATGGGCCGTGTCCACACACAGAACTGACACGGTATGTTCCCGTCCAGCTGAAACACATCCAGAAGTCTTAAGACGTCTCAAAGCCAAACTTATCCTCTCTAAAAGGCCCGGAGCGTTCCCAGAAAAGTCCACACAGGAGGGATTTGTACAATAGTTCGTGTTTTTGTTCCTTTCAAAGCAGAGCCAGTTGGTTCTCAGTAGGAAAGGGGTGGGGGTGGTGGAGCGCCAGATCCTGAGGGGTGTAATCAAGACGCCTTTGGCAGAGCGCACGTTTCTGACAGTTCCTTAAAATTGCGGCACATTAAATATTATTAAAAAGCTGCTCTGTAACATGAAGGTAGAAGGTTCTGATCCAGGCCCGGGATGTTTAACTGCTGCAGCGCCTGGAGCGGGCCAAGGTGCAGAATATTACACAACACTGATATGAATGACGCACTGCTACACACATGCACACACACGCACACACACACACACACACACACACACACACACACACACACACACACACACACACGTTGTGTTGCTGTGCTTGTGAGGACCAACACTGACACGATATGTTTCTCGAATACTCGAGCAAAACACACCTGAATGTTTCATACGTGAAACATGTTCATCAGAGCTCTGCAGGTGTTTGGAGGCAGATTTTTAAACAGAGCCATGCTAGCTGTTTCCCTCTACTTCCAGTCTTTATGCTAAGCTAGGCTAGCCATGTCACACACACACACACACACACACACATGAGTTTGATATCAATCTGATCTAAAAAAGCAAAAATGCACAGCACAGTTTGGATAGCAGCGATTATTAAATGGAAATGACCCACAGGTCGTTTAAACACACGCTGCACAAACAAAGAGAAAAAATGATTCTTCAGTTTTAACTAAAAGTTTGAAAAGTTGTTTTTTCATCTTATTATGAGCCAAAAACTTCAAACATCAAACTTTCCTGTTATAACTTCTTGTTTTCACATTACAACAAGATAACTGCTGCTGGTATAATATCATGTTAACGTCATTTTAAAGCAACAGTCACACATGAAACATTTCATGTATTAGTATATTCTAATTAAAATATCTCCAGGTTCACTTCATTAGTCTGAGTTTTATTTGCAGGTTGACTCAGAGTCAACAGAACAAAGCTGGACGAGAAAAACGCGTCAGCTCAATGTGAAAACAGCGTGAGACATGAAGGAGCAAATAAAATAAAGAACTCAAGAAATGTAAAGTAACATTTTAAATAATAAAGCTGTAAATTTAACAAAATAACATAAAATATAAGTATTATTAGTACTAATGTGTCTTAAAACATAGAATGATAACTATTGTTTTCATGTTATAACCTGAAGCATTCGTGATAAGTTTGTATGTTTGTAACGTGACACTTGTCCATTTTTCTTATAGTGACATGGCAGCAAAACATTTCCATAAGTCTAAAACTGTATATTCTAAACAAACTAATTATAGATTAGAGACTCTGACAATCAATTAATTACAATTAATTCCCAGTGTGATGCCTGCAGTCTTTCAGTCTTAAACATCCATCTAAATAGTTTTTTAAGGAACCACGTAACTTCTCGGTTCTTCCTTAAAAACAGAAGCTCCTGTTTGACTTTTTATGTTATTATTACTAAATTACACACTTCCTTTATGGAAATTATAATTCCATGCTGTAAAATTAAGAGTTTCCAAAAAGATCAAGACTCCTTTTTCCTGCCGCGCTCACACACACACACACACAAACACACACACACACACACACACACACACTTATTAAAGGGGTGGAGGCCGTTACAAACACACTCAGTTATTCATGCAGTCATACTGGAAACAGACTGTTGCTCCTACAAATAGCTGATTAGTCAACACAGGAGCTCGTATCAGGAGGTGTTTTTACTGGAAACATAAAGCAGTAAAGTTGACTTATGAGACAAAGAAGACTTGATTAGATAGGAGAACATCTAAAAACATTTTAAATAAAGAGTAAAAGCATATTTACGTACCCATCATAGGTCCGATGCTCTTCGGCCTGGCCCTCTTCTCTGCACCACAGTGCCTGAAACAAGAGACATCCATCAGCCCATTTCCTTCAGACTCAACACAGTCCCATGTGTGTTCCCCGGCGGCCACACACTCCTCCTCATCCCTACATTAAAACCTGTTTTTCCAGATTTATGGAAATGTTTTTCCACCTTAACCCTACCTGCTGCGTCCCGTCCTACAAGACACCGAAAACTTCTCTAAAAAAAAGCTCAGAGGATCAAAAATAGTCCAAAGGATGAGTCGAGCTGAGGGTGGAGGCGTGGAGGGGTGGAGGGGTGGTGGACATGTCAGAGACAGCAGGACACTCACACACTGGTGGAAACTGAGTCAGCGCATGCTTTAAGTCACACAGCCATCACTCAGCAGCTGAGCACAGTAAACAAAGACGCAGAGTGGAACTTTATGAACAAATGAAGCTCCTGAGGATTTATCACCCACACACTCACATTAATTATTAGTTTACGTCAGGAACACGCCTCATTGGTCGGTAAAGTATAGGCTTCTTACCCAAAAAGAGTAAAAAAAGATGAAGAGGTGTGGGTCAAAGTTGGTCAGTGACGAGGATTCTGCAGGATCACGGGAACATGGGCTGGATTTTCTCCTCGTTAGCGCGTCGTCCGAGTCTCTCATGAATAATCAATGAGCTAGATGAAGTCAAAGATCAGGCAGACGAGGGAGCTTCACGCCAGGGTGACAATGGAACGAGCCCCGACTGAATAACAGGAATCAAAGGCTTTAAGTGTGATGACTGTATTCACCACCGTGACCACCTAGGTGTGTGAGTGTGGGTGCTACAATGACCTCCATGCTGGCCTGAACAAATGAGACCCGGTGCTGACAGCTGGAGCAGCAGAGCAAATGTGTGACAATAGAAGCTGAGTAGACGACAGTGAAGACCTCCTGCAGCCTCCAGCAGCTGCACCACAACAACATTTGTGCTCTCATGTGTTGTCAGTCATCATGAAGCTCTGCAGATCAGCTCCCGCTTCAATAATGCTTCAACAACAACAACATGCACTGAAACACACGAGTGTAGGCCGGGGTGCACGCTTCATCACTCCCATGAAACTCACATCTTCAGCAGAAAGACAGCAAACTGATTGTTCCTCTCAAGGTGCAAAGAAAAAACAAAAGTCTCGAGATCCGGTGTTTAGTTTGTCTCTTCTGGGCTACTGTAGAAACGTGGCGGTTCAACGTGGACCACAGCAGCGAAACTGAACCAGATTCAACTTCTGGGAGAAACGTCACCTGGCGTCACGCTGTGGTGACCAATCAGGCGATCAGACTGGTCAAACTGAGCGCGCTGCAGGTGGATTCATGGAGTCCAAGTTTCCTTTGGTCAGGCGACACAGACAGAGAATGAAGGAGAGGGAGCAGCGGACTCGAGGAAGCTGATGAATAAAAAGTTATTTTCTGATTGTTTCATAGTGGTTATGTCCCTCTCTCACCTTCCACACACCGCTGCACTGGTTTCATTACTTTGCAGCAGCGACTGTGAGATTCAGAAGCTGCTTCATGAAATAAACAAAGAACACAACAGGTCGAGATTTAGAGTTCAGTCCCTGGATCAGCAGTTTGACCGAGCTCCGTCTTTCAGGTAAACATGTGTGGTTATTTCAAACTGTCGTGGAGATCCTGAAGTTTACAAGATACAAAGATGTCACGCTGAACTTTAAGAATGACAATAGTGCAGCCATAAAAAAACCTGACCCTGCATTTGAATATCTTCAATGAAAGGCTGTGATTGGGCGATTCAAAGTATACATATGATTCAGTCAGACAGCGTGGAACAGAATGAACCCAGACACTAAACTTAAGAGCACAAAAGAAAGAACCTTAATGTTTTCATAGCATCCATAGCAGAGCGGCTGTTTTGTCTGGCAGAAGTTAAAATGACAGTCGTGAACGGATAATTCAGCCGTGGACTGAAATGAGCTCAGCCAATAGCTGCCCATCATCCAGGAGCACCGCTCGTGGGAGTCCAGACCTCATTATGTAACAGCGGCACAAAGGTCCTCTTTTCACTGAGAGCTAGAGAAGACTGTTTTTTACTTTATTCATGTGAATCGGCTGCAGAGAAGCTGCTTTTAAATGACATTCATGAATGCACACCCACACATTCACACAGAAATCAACCCCCATGACTCATCACAGGAGCTGCTATCATCCACAAAGTCTTACCTTCCTCTGTAAAGATATCCACTCATTATTCAGCTGCAGAAAAATAAAAACACACTCCAGCTGCTCCAACAGCTGCTGTCCAGTATCTCCTCAGCCCGTCAGGTGAGAGGGGGTCCGTGAACCTGAACGCATCCGTTTATCCTCCAACTGAAAGCTCCAGTTAAGACGTGGCCAAAAACCAAAGAAGCAGTTTGAGCCGAAATGTTCCAGCCAGTAGTTTGTGACTCCTCAGACCCAGAGCAGAGTGACCACAGTCAGGCAAGTTTGGCCGCGAGGCTCCCGGAGGAGCGAGCCAAGCACCCAGGCAGTGATTTGACGTGGCAGAGAGAGGCAGCCGAGAGAGGGAGAGGAGGTAAACACCAGGGGAGCAAAGGTACACACAGTCTGCCTGGTTCAGCATGAAAGAGTGATCTGTTTCAGCACGCTCCAAAACAGACGCTTCACTAGGTGTGTGTGTGTGTGTGTGTGTGTGTGTGTGTGTGTGTGTGTGTGTGTCTGCGTGTGTGATCCGTGTATCCCCTCCTCCCCCTGCAGGTGTGTGCGACATGTTGGAGCATGCATCCAGCAGGTAAAACAAGGTTTGAACCTCCTCCAGCACAAAACACACAAAACACACGCGGACATGTCTACCTGCAGGTAACACACACACACACACACACACACACACACACACACACACACACACACACACACACACACAGATCGGAGGACCTTTCATTAACTGAGTTCATTGTCACTCCATAGAAAAGCGGCTCAGAGGACAAACGGTGCAGCTGCACTGATGGGATTCAAACAGGCGTCAGCACATTGTGATCAAAGCGAGAGCGCGGCGGGCTCCAGAGTCAGGAGGTCCGGATCAACGTCCACGAAATTCCTCCACAGAGCTTCTCCAAACAGGAGGGTGTGTTTCTGTGCACGCTCTTTAGTTTAGACCTCAAAGACCTGACCTGAAGGCAGCGGTCAGAGAACAGCTCTGTGAGACAAACTAGAGATCTATACGAAGTTTTAAGAACCCAAACTCACCTCAGTATAGTTTTAGATCGGACTATCTTCAATCTGGCACCTTTTTAAAGGGCTTTTATTGTGAAACATTTACAGGATCTGTTGAGTTTCCTTAACGGCAGCTTAACACTCAAAAGAGTCAAAGTATAAAAAGATGGAGGTCACAAGACATGAATGACTTATTCACTGTTCACATGTTATGTCACAATATCAAGGTAACAGTGATTTATTTACTCACATGATCACACAGCCTCTGTTTCCTTTCTTACGTTATGTTCACTGATGTAAACGTGTTCCTGTCTGACCTTTCTAATCCTAAAGATGCACAAAGTCAGAGTCTGTGTTTGTCTTCAGCTCACGTCTCTCCAACATGAGTTCTCTAAGTGACCTTAAATGCATCACAGTGCATACAGAAATGACTTGCTGGACAGGAAATGATGTCAAAATGTACTAAGCTATCAGCTCAGAAGCAAAAAGAGGTGCACATGATTCGTAGACTGCGTAATTCACACGTGTGATCGTGAACACACATCAACACACACTGACACCAGCACCGTGTGGTGTGACATGCAGGAGTGGAGTCACTTCATACAGATTTCATATGAAGCATGAAAGCAACAAGCGACCATCAACGACTTCCAGAGTCACTACAGGCGAACTTTAACGAGCCTGCAGGACCTGAATAAGAAACACAATCATGGAAACGTTTAATTAGAACCGTCCAATCAGAGCTGAGAGTTCAAACAGACAGTGAGTCTGTTTTAAAGTGCGGCGCGCCCTTTAAATAACTCAAACAGGGTGTTTCTGAGCACAAACACCTGCAGCACGACCGAGTCAGTTCTGCAGAACACATTCCAGATTCAGCCTCTGAAGCTCGAGTCAGACAGATACATGTTCTGTCGGCCCAGTGCTGCAATTCAAGGAATCCGTCTCCCTCCCTTCCCCGTGCTTTCACTCGTATCCTCACGTACCTGCCTCACATTCCACACATGCAGCCCGATCACTCAGCACTGCTGAGGGGCCGAGCCGGGCCGAGCCGAGCTGAGCCGACCTGCAGGTCTGAGCTGGGGCCAGGGGAGGAGACAGATCATCAGGGGCTGGACTGGGAGGTTTCCCCACGCTCAGCCAAACACGTTATGCAATCAGCCAAAAACAACTGCGATGATTCAGTGCTCAGCTCGTTCAGGAGGGAAGTGAAGAGAAGAGAAGAGAGCGAGCGAGAGGTGTTACTGTTCCTTTGACGTCTTCAGGACAGAAGGAAGTCAGCAAATGAACTAACTGTCACTATGGATGGAGATGTGTGCAGACTTAAACTTTATCTTTCACATTTCTGACTGATAATGAACGAGGTCAGAGCTACCACCCTGAAACAGATCCTGGTTTCAGAACACACAGAGTTCATCACAGTGGTAACTATGACGAACGATGTTAGAAGGTTGTTATTTTGGTTAGAGGTGGCGACAGGTCGGCCTATCAGCTCCCTGACAGAGCGGAGGAGGGCGGGACTTACAGTAAGTGAAGAAAGAAACACAGAGAGGAGAATCCATCCTGATCACACTCCTCCGTCCCTCCTTCTGTCCTCTCCTCCTCCCATGTCTCCACACTCAGAGAATAAACGTTCTCAAAGGCTCTGCGCTCACCAACTGAACTTAAATTAGGATTTTTTTTAAATAGTTATTGTAGTTTGCACATAATAGTAGTTTTCCAACATCAACCAACAGCTACACGTTGTTTTATCTGCACCCAGCCGACACTGTACGAGCAACACCACTTTAAAGTGTGTGCAGTGTATGCATCAATCATGTGTGTCCTCGTTAACTTCTGTGAGGTGACGTAGTATAAAGAGTGATAAAGTCCACGTATGGAGGTTCAGGTGGACCGCAGTGTGTCCTTACATTACATGAGTTAAGGGGCAGTAAATACCTCCAGAACACGGCTGCCAGTCAAAGATCCGTGTCTCCTCTAACACCACCAAACTCCATCTCAGTGTCTCTGATGATCTGTGGACGGGATCTGCCAGAAACAAGGTCCAAACAGAAATCCTGAGCCCGCTCTCATGATTACAAACCCCGCTGTACTCTGATCAGTTAATACTGAAGGATAACATGAGGATGAGTCCAACGTTGGCTGGTGGAGTTTCAGATTTCGTTTTGATCCTGGTCATGGAGAAGTTTTGAGAAACCGCGCCCGACATCAGAAACTCATAAAAATCAGTAAATGTTGTGTCTCTGAGGCGGCCATGTTTGCGGTCCAGCCTCATGGAGACAGGTGCTTTTTGTTTTTTTTAATATAATCTTGCCCAGAGCAGCTTCACGTTCTTCAGGATTCAAAATGAGATTTAGAGGAATTTTCTCCTCCACCATCTGCACCAAATGAGGCCCAGACCTCCTCTCTGTTCTGTGCTGGACCCGATCCAGGACCTGTGTACCTTCCCTCTGTTGGGAGGGATGTAACTGTCTAATTAAGCCGGCTGTTTCTGTACGAGCTGTCAGTGAGTATCTCTCAGAATGTGCCGTGAGCTCGCGGCTCCAAGAGGCTGACAGAGAGCTGGACGGACGACAACAAGGAGGCCAAAACATCCAGGAAACATCAAGCTAACCAAAAACAAACGTGATGATTCAAAAACTATGTATATGAGATGTTTGCTTTGGTTCAGTGTGTGTGTGTGTGTGTGTTATTGTTCTGCACATGTTTTCACTAAACTCTAGTCAACAATGAAGTATTTATTATTAATAAGCATCACGTCAACCCCCACCCGAAGCTCATGTTACCAAACACGGCTTTTACAAATAATCAATAACTCAGCGTGATGTTTGGCCTGAATCATGACAAAGAACTCTGAACAAACCACTGGAAAACATTCTGTCAAACCAAAAGCCTCTTTACTTTAAACCTAAAGCAGCAGAATCACCCTCTGCTTCCTAACCTGAGAGGAAAACACGTCTACGTCCAGTGTTCAGTCACTGCAGAGCGCCACATCAAACATCAGACTGTACAGAAGAAAGAAAGAAAGAAAGAAAGAAAGAAAGAAAGAAAGAAAGAAAGAAAGAAAGAAAGAAAGGGAGGGAAGGAGGGAGGAAGGAAGGAAGGAAGGAAGGACAAAAAAGGAAAGAAAGAAAGAAAGAAAGAAAGAAAGAAAGAAAGAAAGAAAGAAAGAAGGAAAGAAAGAAAGAAAGAAAGGGAGGGAGGACAAAAAAGGAAAGAAAGAAAGAAATAAATAAAGAAAGGGAGGGAGGGAGGGAAGGAAGGAAGGAAGGACAAAAAAAGGAAGGAAAGAAAGAAAGAAAGAAAGACAGAAAGAAAGGGAGGGAGGGAAGGAGGGAGGAAGGAAGGAAGGACAAAAAAGGAAAGAAAGAAAGAAAGAAAGAAAGAAAGAAAGAAAGAAAGAGAGGGAGGGAGGGAGGGAGGAAGAAAGGAAGGACAAAAAAGGAAAGAAAGAAAGAAAGAAAGAAAGAAAGACATAAATATGAATAGAAATTCATGATTTGACCTCCCACAGAGAAAACATCTCTGTGTGCTGACCGGTCTGCTCACTGACACAGAGTTCAAGTCCTGCAGAAGCTCTCTGATTGGTCCATGATGCATCAATCAATGATCACCTGAAGGCAAATCTCTAATTATTACAGCATGATTATGTTTGTGTACGATTGATTATGGGACTCATCCACTAATTACCAACGCAGACTGCAGCTACAGACAGCAGTACAAAGTAACTAATGTGAATGTATTTGTAATGTGATTACTTCTTATAGACTTCATACAGCACAACATGTCAGTGTCTGAACGTCCAATCAGGAGGCTGGATTAGACTTAGTGGAAAGTTCTGTCTGCTTTCAAAGACCAGCAACCTGCAGACGGACGGACAGAACCTGAGGAGACTGAGACTGCAAACTGTAGCTGCTGTTAGCCAATGTTAGCTCAGTTTGTTAGCCGGAGCCGGTGTGGTGCCAGAACCGGAGCTGGTCAATGAAAATATTACCGGAGGTGAAAAGAAGACTGACTGTTAGTGGCTGCTGAGAGCTTGGTGAAATAAAAGGCTGAAGGACAGACGGTGATATCAGCTGCTGCTGATCAGAACAAATACTCGAGTACATGTGGTAGTTACTTCAGTGGGATTACACTCTGACAACAAACAAACAGGCTTCCTGTGTGATGCTGCTTCAAACAGACTAACTGTTGTTTAATGTGAACCCTGATCCGCCTGCAGGACTCAGTCAGACCTCCTGCAGACCAGCACGCTCTCTGATCCTGCAGCTCTGCAGCCATGAAAACATCAGCCTGTTATTAAAGTTGATCATTTATGGATCATATCAGCAGCTCACAGTCAGTCGGTACCTTCAGGTCCGGGCCGGTGTTGCGTGTTGCGGTGACAGCTGCAGTCTCCTCTCCATCTTCATCTCATCCTCCGCGCGCATCACCGGAGCATCCTTCACTCAAACATCCGTCATCCAGCGTCAGAGTCCGGCTCCACCGGCAGCATCCCGGATTACTCCCTCAGTCTGGACTCAGAGATGCTGCTGCTGCTGCTGCTGCTGCTCACCGCGATGATCCCGTTTCATCTCATTGGTCGGTGGCAGACAGGGACCCCCCCCCCCCCCCCACCGTGCACCCAAACATCAAAAGAAAGCCTCGTGACGCGAAAGAGGGGTCACGTGAGACCGTCATCAGGATAAACGTGTTAAAGAGGAGGAGGAGGAGGAGGAGCAGACCCCCTGAGGGACTCTGAGGTAACAGATGGGGACCCTCCATCGCCCCCCCCCCACGCGACATGACAGGTGACTGCGTCACGCGAGGTGGAGAGAAGTTTGTGACGTGTCATATCTCACAGCTGACCCGCCGTGAGTCAGCAGAGCAGGACGCACACAGGTGATACCGATGGTACCTAATGAGGTCCCATTCCATTCAGGTCAAACAGGGTCAGACTGCTGCTGCGCGGAATGGAACGGAACCTTAATTAGTATCACTGGAAACACCTGAGATGACCTCACCGAGGCTTTTCATGACAACATTAAGATTTTATAAAACAAAAGAAAAACTGGAAAACTTAATAACTAGATATTTATAGACGATAGAGGATCAGATAACCTCAAATTTATTGATCCACGCTGGAGGAATGGACTCACAGAGAACAAGGTGGATAAGATAGAAGACAAATACTTCAAAATAAAATATAAAAATCAAAAATAAAATTAAGCGTTGAACACCTTTACCCAAGTCTGTTTGCTGTTTTTGTCACATCATTACACACTTTATTTATTTATATAGATACACATATTTATATGTATATTTACTTTTTTATATTTTTTATGTTTACCTGTCAAGTTCTATGTTTGGTCTTTTAACTGTACTTATGTCTATATCTGTGTGTGTGTGTGTGTGTGTGTGTGTGTGTGTGTGTGTGTGTGTATACACACTCCTGTCCAAATAAAGCGATTCTGATTCTGATCATGTTGAACTGTATGCAGTGTCAGCACCTCCTGTAGCCCTTGTTGTATTTTGTGTGTGTGTGTGTGTGTGTTTGTGTGTGTGTGTGTGTGTGTGTGTCGTCCTGTCTGCACTGTGTTTCACAGTTTCACTGTGTACTGTGAATATGGTCGAGAAGACAATAAAACTTAACTTGACTTGAAGTATTTGGACATGCATGATGAATCATGAATCATCATACCTGCACAGATCAGGATTATCATTATTGAATACACACATGCAGTGTAGCATCATACTGAAAGATTCAAAAAGATTTGACTTTAGAGTAGTAGGAGATAATTACACAGTTTAAATAATAAGTATAAATATTCATTCATTCATCCTGTAATCATGTGATCATAATAATCTGAGTATGCTGCTTCCTTCATCAGCTGATCCTGTGCCAGCCTCCGCTTTCATGTCACCTGCTGGTCAAATGCTGAACTACACCCCTGTGTTATTCTCCACTGTCACTTTTTGTCATGCAAAGTATATGTGTGTGTGTGTGTGTGTGTGTGTGTGTGTGTGTGTGTGTGTGTGTGTGTGTGTGTGTGTGTGTGTGTGTGGTTACATGTGGGCTCAATGTGTTTTCTGTCGTTCACTCTTTGTGTTGCTGCTCGTTGTGTTCCCGCTTTTTTTTAAAGATAATTTTTTGGCCTTTATTGATAGTACAGCTGAAGATAGACAGGAAGCAGAGAGAGTTGGGGTGACACGCAGTAAATTAGCGTCCGATGCGGGATTCGAACCGGGGCCAGCTGCAGTGAGGACTATAGCCTCCACACACGGGGCGGCCGCGTAACCCACTACACTACTGACCACCCCAGTGTTCCCACTTTTGTCATTTTTTTAAAACCTGAAAATAAAAAATCAACTTTGTGTTCAATCCATTCATCCACCGTGGCTCCTCTCTCTGTGGATGAGCTTCATCCTGGTTTTCTCCTCGTACGCCTGCAGATGCACTTCAGAAACAATGTGTACAAATCACACAAGAGTTTCACAGATCTATAGTTAATATCTTGACACAGTGTAAACACTGGCTTTTTGTGTTTGCAGCCACCGTACTTTCTCCTTCACGTTATGGAAAGTGTGAAACTGGGGGTTGCAACACCGCCTTTTTAAGTGAACAAGCAGCTACAGACTTTAACAGAAGTGTCCTGTATAAATGTGTGTGTGTGTGTGTGTGTGTGTTGCCTGTGTGTGTGTAGGCGTGTTGATGAGAGACGTTGCGTTTATGAATATTTTCCCTGCACACTCTCAGCCTCTCTTCATTTTCCCGCTGTGTTTATTTGAATGTGTCACAGTTGTCCGTGACGATCAGCTGACTGTTAATATTAGCTCATTGTTGTAGCCAGAGCTGATGTAGTGATCAAGAGCTTCATCGCCCGAGGACACACACTGCATGACCCGGCCTGGCACACAGGTCCACAGGTGATCCGTCATCACAAACACGTTACATGTGTCTAAAACTTCATTTCATATTCTGCTGAATATCTCATCTGTCTTCAGAAATACTCACATAGCTACAAGTTCCAGTGTCTTGTAGTTTGAGTTCATCACTGATTATGATGTGATTTACATCGCTGTTCTTGGCAATGATGAAGAATTATTCAGCCTCTCAGAGTAAAACCTTCCTGTAAATGAATCAGCTCTATAAGTTATGACTCAAACTATAAACTATAAAACCAAACAATGTCTACATTAAATTCACAGTTTAAAACCACAGACTGTCTAAAACCTGGACGTAGTCTCTGTGACGTCCCCGCAGACTGTCTAAAACCTGGACGTAGTCTCCGTGACGTCTTCACAGACTGTCTAAAACCTGGACATAGTCTCTGCAGACTTTGAGGTTAATGCTAATGTTGATACAGCACATAAAAATGTTGCAATCAAGTCAGATTAGGTCGTTACAGACACATTTCTAAAACAAACCCTGGGCCTGTTCGAGGCCTCTGAGGGTCTGTCTGATTTTCTCCCAGTCCCATCATTCCTGCTGTCTCTGAGGCTTCGTATGTGTGCAGCAGGAAAAGATCCTCCACAGCACGATAGTCCAACAACGAGGATAATGAGCGCAGAGGGAGAAATAAAGATGAAGAAGAGTGGTTCCTCAGGGGAAGTGAGGCGTCAGCAGGGCTTCATGAGGCCCGGTCGATGGACCAGGAGTCAGAGAGAAAAAGAAAAACAGGATTCCTCAGATGTAAAAGTGCAGAGCTGAGCGGGGCGTCCAACTGAAAACACTTGGATGATGTCTGATGATAAGTCTCCGGTCATAATGTACGATCGTGGCATTGTTCAGAACCAACTGTCTGCTCGGCCAAGTGGATCTCTGTCATGGAAACTTGTAATTACAGCCGATCAGAACAGACAAATCTTGGAAAGTGCTGCGTCAGAGCTTTTTATGGCTGCTTGGCAGAACTCGAGGCTCACTTTAGTTTGTCATGCTGCATGTGTACTGGAATCATCTGTGCTTTCCTGTGCTTGTGCAGCGGAGCGTGAACAGAGGCTGGATCACATAAAGGACCCGTTCTCGAGGTCCAGATAGCCGGTTCGGGAACGTCAGGGTTTAACTGAGGTGATGGCTTCGTCTTGATTCTGGGAAGATTTGGGGATTTTTTGCAACCCGGGAGGAGTTTACAACTAAAGACTTCCACATTGGCTGATTTAATCATTTTAAGACTTTAAAGTTGACAACTTAGATACAGAAATGAAATATTTAAAGAACTGACAGGTCATTTGTTCCAGCTGATTTAAACTCAGTCCACGCAGCCTCACCCTGACCCAAACTAACATCACCTTGTGAAATGGACTGTGCTGCCTCTCGGTATCAAACTCGGCGGTGACCTCAGATTTATTGAGCGTGAAGGATCAAAGATCACGGAGGTCACCCACATCCGACACCAGATCCTGGAACAGAGACAGCGGTTACAATCTCCCGTCATATACGACCACATCCACCCGACTGAAATGTCAGACTGAGGTCACATGATAACAACTAAACCTTCTGCTTGACAGTTTAGCAACACCCACTCAAAGAAGGCCACGAGATGTGGTCAAAAGCTCTGGGAAGAAAAAAGGAGTGTTGCTTTGTTCATCATTTAAAGGTCCAGTGTGTCAGGTTTAAAGCCATTAGAGGCAGAACAAACACTGACTTCAGACAGGGGCTGCTTCAAGCTCAGGCGAGATGGTTGTAATCAGCAACTACACAACCAAATGCCACTAAATCCTTTAATTAAGCTCCATTAATATTAATAATAATCATCTGATCGCGACTCAGTCTCCATAAGCCCCCATGTTCAAATGTCAAGACAGAGAGGACAGAGCCGCCACACTGAGCTTCACGGGGACGTCACAGAGACTACGTCCAGGTTTTAGACAGTCTGCGGGGACGTCACAGAGATTACGTCCAGGTTTTTGGTGTTTTGTTGAGGGGACTGATGAAGAACATAATTATCAAACAAACATATACAATTACGAAATTTGTATGTTAATCACAAATCCTCATTAATGCTTCTTCATAAGTCTCAAACACTGATCCTGTCCACACACACACACACACACACACACACACACATTCCAACCTGGCTCTTCATCCAGTACATAGAGAAACCAGCCAAGACTCATTGCTGAGAATTTATGAGCACAGATTCAGAAGTGGTGTCTCTAAAGAAGCAAGTGATCAAAGTGAAGCAGCCTGTGTGTCTGTGGACGTTGTGATGGTAGGAGGCGATTACTGGAACTAGAAAAACAAAGAAACAGAGCGGCGTCAGAGCCGGCTGTCTCACAAATCTGTTTCTCAGCGTGACTCACTCTCACTAATCAGGTATTAGTTTAAACGCCATTGTCAAATGAGGACAATACAAACATTTCCTCTCGGCGTGGAGCCCATCAGGCGCCTGCCACTTACACTAAATGGATAATTGAGAAAAAAATAAACTGTGGGGTCCACTTGCTGCAGGCCAACTAGATCTGCAAGTTAGTGTGTGTGTTTTAGGGAGGAAGCTCGGCCTTTGGTTTGCTCAGTGTGTGTGTGTGTGTGTGTGTGTGTGTTGGAGGGGTGAGCGCATGCACAGCCACCACTGGAGGAAAATTGAAGGCAGATTTTTCCACGGCAGGCGTTGGCTCTAAATTGCTCGTTTTGGACGGGGAATTTGCTCTGGCACGAGATGTGACAATGATATTCATTTCAGAGCTCGCCCCCATTTATACCAAGCTGAAAACACACACACACTCACACACTCACACACACACACACACACACACACACACACACACACACACACTCACACACACACATCGACAGGCCCCAGCTGAACCAAAACTATTACAGAAAACTCAAACTGCCTTCAAAGGAGAAAAAGAAGCATTCCTCATAGCCTCAAGTTTAGGCGCTGATCAAAAGGCACATGCAGAAACTGTACGCCTCTCTTATACTCTATTCACACACACACACACACACACACACACACACACACACATATTTCTGTATCCCATGTTCGGACGTCCACATCCATGCCCAGACCTGTAACATGTGCCCAGTGTCGTGTTTCTCCAAATAATCATCTCCAACTGGTCAGTGTGGAGCCCGTTAGAAAAGCTCTGCTACAGATGAGTGAGCCGGCTTCCTCCACCCGCCTCCGTCAGCAGCACCGAGGCCAAACATGAAAACATGACAGAGATGAAGACACACGAGCATCAGCTCATCACGGAGGTTTGTCTCCATCGCAGAGTTTCTGTTGTCGTCATTCAGTTTTTGTCTTCTCTGATTTTGATCAGTTTAACTCAGATAATTAATAATTTGAGTTATGTATCAAACTAAAATGTGTCATTAGCACCAAGTATTCAGATTTGTTCATGTTTATTCAGATATTCACTGATTTAAATTTAGCAGAAAGCGTATTTATACAGTACACTCAGAGTGCTTGAATACCTTACAAGGAAGTCTGTAATGAGAGTTCGTTTACAAAAACATATCTGTGTTTTTATTTATTTTCATAAATCCTTTTTATTTTTTTTGTTCACTCCAGTGAATATTAGTCAAGAGTTGGATTGTTTTGATAAGATATCTCATATTTTTATTGGTGTACTTTGATTTAATAATGTTTTTTTTATCTGCTTTTATATTTTAGTTTGCTTTTCCACAGTGGAACAAGAATAATTCAGTTTCTATGAGCTCTATGACTTCTGCTGAGGAAGACTGTGTATTTTGATCGAAAGCTCCAGAACAGCTGCTGAATGAACCGTGTTTGTTTTGTGAAATCAATTTTAATTAATTTATCACCATCTATATTCAATACGAAAGAAATCAGATTATTTTGATTGATCAATTATCAGAATAGTTTAATTTAATAGGCGGCGTTGAACAGCTGCAGCTCGATTTTCTAAGATCAAATTTGATTTTTCTCGATTCTCGAGCAGCTCTGCGTTCTACTTTCACAAAAACACATTTCTGTTTAAAACAGGCTCAGATGTGCGATTTGTATGATTTATTTTTTTACATAAAAATAACAGAAGTTTGATTGTTGAGGAACATTTGATGATTCGTTCCTGGTGGTCAGCAGCTTCTCCTGACCTGCAGCTGTGTGGACTGTCAGTGTCCAGCAGAGGGAGTAAGACAGCTGATAATCCCTGGAAACATTACCCATGGACGGATAATGCCACCAGCTTCACTGTGCCAAGTCTGATCGGTCCCTGAGCAACTAAAATGTGATGTTGGTCACCTCTTTAACAAAAGTGTGAAGTTATCGCTCACCAGCTGACAGGTACATCAGTCATGTAATCTGTCAGTCTGATAACTTTAGAAACATTTTGTCTGCAGACACTTTTAAAAACCCCAAACAGAGCATGCGGCCTGTTGAAGGAGTAATGTAATCTTCCCCGTGGTCAGTAAGACGTATACACACATGTGATCTGCTGCGAGAGGCTGGACTTCCTGTAACAGATCAAAATCCTCCAAATACTTAAAATAGTTCATGTGCCATGAGGGAATATGAACTCTGGCGATGATTATATAGTGACGATGTCTCCGAGCTCACGTCACGTCACTCACCATAATTGTTGTTTTGGTTGTTGCCCTGCTGGACCTCAGCGAGGGCCGAGAGAGTTAAAATGCTAATTCACCCAGGACAAGAACGCTCCCAGCAGCCAGGAGCAGTTATCACACCATAATTAAGTTACTTCCAGGACGAGACAGAAACTATCTTTGTCACTGTGTTACATGCAGCCTGGGAAAAACACAGCTCAGGACATTCAGGCTTGTACCAACATCCTGCACTGTCGAGTCAACCACTTGGACAAAAGAAACAGTTTGTATCAGTTATGATAAAAGTGTACTCACCAAATTAAGATCTGGGAGAAGACGTCCGACAGGTCCAACAAACAAAGTGAGCCATGCACCAGAGTTTACAGGACCGCTTCCTGCTTCAACTTTGACCTACTTCCTGTGCAATCAAGGATAATCAGCAAGGCCGTCTCAACCTGTCGGATTCTTTGTAGTGATTTCACTGCGTCCACAGGTCACAGTTGTTACAAGAACTCATACGGACTCATGAAATCACGCATGGATCTTTCTTACCAGGCTGTAAGCTATGTGCACAAACGCAGTGGTTCAGACCGATCAGCGCCACAAGAGGAACGACCGGCGTCTGCATCACGAGCTCAGAAACAACAATGATGGCTGCTAAACAGATCAGTGTAGATGCTGCGAGCATCGGGAGAATTTCTTCAACGAAAGAAGAACAAAAAAACAACATCGAAGACTTTTCTTCATGGCTCTTTGGTTCGACTACGATATACAGTTCAGATCAGACTTGTAGTTACATAGATGGTTCATCCAATCATCTACTGAGAACTTTGTTGAGAGGTTAACAAAGATCAACAAAACTATGAAAATAAGCTCCCAAACGTCTTGCAACTGTATACTACATGGGAAGGTCGTCTAATCAGAGATGTTGGATGAAGCAAATCCAGATGATGTTCAATGACAAAATGTTCAGTGCAGAGATATTAAAAGTGAATTATTCCAACGTCTGCACATGGCAACTTTGTGACAGTTTGGAGAAAGAATGTAGTTAAGGACGCAAACCGAACACGTCAAAGTCAGTTCACTGGCATCGCCCATCCACCACCTGGAGCTTCAAACCTTTAAGGGTTCGGTTTGCTGAAGCCTGAAGCTGAACAGGGGGTGCAGTTAAATCTCAGAGCTCCTCACTCTGCCTTACCACATGAAGCTCAGCACTGGCAATGAACCCGGGCACTGGAGGAAAAAACGGTGCGCTCCAGAAACATTCTTTCATGCCCCGTCGGACGCCGTCGTGTTACTTTGAAAAAATAAGATCCAAATTGCAGTAAACTGGAGTTATCCTCCGACACGGTCTCCAGGTCCTGGAGAACTTAATAACTTCTGAGGTAATTAAAAGATTGTGAAATCCTGTGAATACCTTCAAAAGTCGCCCACGGTCATCAGAAACCGTTTTATGGGAAAAAGCAGAAAGATTTTCTCAGTTCCTGAGAAACAGAAAGAAGTCGTTGGAGTACAGTGCATATGGTCGTCAACATTAACCTTGAGATGGCAGTTTGAAGTTAATTATGTTTCCTTTACAATCCAACAGAGGTTGTATTCGAGCCTGCATCTGTGTTTATGAAAAGTGTGTAATAATAGTGACTTAATCACACAAACAGTGCAACCTCTCAGTCAACTTGACTTTGCGTGGAAACTCCACATCGCGGGACATTCTTTTGGTTGTTCACCCAAACCACACACTGTTAACAGCTGTGCAGTATTTCACTCAGGCTGCTCCGAGATATTCTCTTTTCTTTTTTTTCTTTTTTTTTCGTGCCGAGCTCTTTTCCAAAACCACTCATTAATAAAGTATTTGTGATCATGTGGCACTGACAGCAGGACAAAGATCACTGCATGAGAGAGCGAGCGGGGCGGAGAGCCAGAGCGAAGGAGAAAGAAATAACAAAGAGGGATGAAAAAGAGAGGGGGAAAAAAAGGTGGATGTTTTAAGGGAGAAGGGTTAAGAAACGCTCTCTTTCCCGCTCACATACACACTCTGCACGCAGACTCCCCGCCCCTCCCTCGCTCTTACTGTCTCCTCTGTAATGAGCTCCAGATGTGCTGCTGAGGATGGGGGTGGGTGGGTGAGGGCGAGGCGGGAGGAGGAGGAGGAGGAGGAGGAGGAGGAGTGCTGGTGGTGGTGGGGGAGCTGCCTTGTATGTCATGTGCTCAGGCGTGGAGAGACGCTGTCCGAGGGGACGCTGTCAGCCCTGATGGAGTGGCTGGCCAGAGCCTGGGGGCAAAAAGGGGGAGAAGATGGAGGAGGAGGGTGGAGGGTGGAGGGTGGAGGTGGAAGTGGGGAGGGGGGTGGGGTCAAAAAGATCTCCACATCTGGAATCACTTCAGGTCAGCCCGGGCTCTGGCCGTGAAAGGTGAGACCGGGCGCCTGGCAGGGGAGAGGGGGGACAGGGTCTGACACTGGACATACCACAGTCAGGGATCAGCGAGCAGGAAAACAACCAACAGCAGAAAAGAAAACGGCTGGAAAGAAAACAGAAATATCCCTTTTTTAATGTGGCATGCAAGTCAGGAAAAACCCTTAAGTCACATCAGTGAAGCACCTCTTTATTACGACTAAGACTTCAATCCTTTACTTCATTAAAAAAATGGAAAAATGGCCGTGAAGGAAACGCTCCTTTACAAGAGAAACTCAAAACAAACAAATTCACAGCGGTCAAACCTCCCACACTGGAGATAATGAAATGATGAAAAGCTCCCCCAAATGTTCGAGCTTTTTTCCTGGGGATTTCCCTGCTTCGAGATCAGATGAAGGATCACATGCCAAAGTCTAAAATAAAGTAAGAAATGCACTTTCATCAGGCGACAGCAAAGCTGTTTCCAAAAGGTTTTCACCCAGCGACGCAGAGCTCTGAGCTTCCCACGTGTCGGACGCAAAATCTGAATCTGTAAAGTAAAAAATTACAATAAAATGTCAAAGCTGTGGTGAAGAAAGAGCACGCAGAAAACAGAGAAAACAGGAGGCTGAGACTGAATAATGATGAGGGATACGGAAGAAGAGCACGGAGGTAAACTGCAGGAAGCGAGCAACAAAACTCCAATTTTAAAGATGAAAGTTTCCTGAAAAAACTGAAACTTTACACGTTCATTTTTATGCCGAATTTATCAGAAGACATTAAGAATTTAGAATAAGATGCAGACAAAGTTTCACAATGTTTGACAGAATTAAACAGAAACAAATCGGGCGTTTTGCATTTTCTGGGTATTTGAAGCTGTCGACAATAAACCTCCACACTGTGTGCTCATGTGGCCGCAACTATCGGGAACTTTTTTTTCTAAAAGTCTTCCAAAAATTAAAACATTACCATATCAGCTGCAAATTCATTCGACCCCACTTTATGACCCGCGTGCGGCGTACGAGGACGAGTGTCGACATGTGTTTGTTGACGGTGGAGGTTATGAGGGGCCAAGGAGAAGAAACACCTTGTATGACAGCCGCAGAGTTAAACGAGGCCCAGGGGCCCTCCATATTAAGGAGAGGATTTCCCTGCTCATAAATATCCTGTTTTTAAGATGGAAATTTCAGGTTGTGGTAATCAGGAAAAAAGAAAACACACAAAGCAGGAACAGCTTGAGGTTTCTGTGAAGGAGAATCTGTTCTCGAGTTGTAAATCTCTCGTTTATGGGGCGTGCACGAGGTCCAAGATCATTTTGCTTTCCAAATGGTCTCGACTATAAACATGCTTATTTCTTATAGTTTCTGAAGCATGATTTAAGTCTGTCTGCATTGTGGCGATCATGTATTTTTGTTATGATGATTGAAAAACCTTCCAACCATAAAGATTCACTCCGAGTGCCCCAAAAAAGTTTTTCCGAAAAGTGGAAAATTGGTATTTTTCCCTCCTTCGTAACATCTGTTGAATTGGACACTGTGCCATTGCATTGCTTGAAATGCATTTTTATTCATATACAAGTTTTTTTATTCTGTTACAAATAAAGGATATCATAGGAAATTAAGAGAATCTACTGGTTTTGGATTCAGAAATACATTAGCCTCTCCTTTATATTGGACTATTACATGAAGATCAAAATGCGTTGAAAATGTTTGCTCGTCAGTGGTATAACATGGAAAGAAATGTGGATAAAACAAAAACAAAACTAACTCTTTTAAAGAAATCGCATAAATGTCAGAAGTCCTTGTCGGTTTGTTGTTGATTTAAAACAAAAAAAAAAGTGTTGTTGATCCTAGATCTGCTGTGTAATTTAATCCAACACAGCCAGAGGGACAAAGGGAATTCCACGTAGTCCGTACACGAGTCTCCGCCGAGAACAAGTTCTCTGATTGGAAACAAAATGATGTTTGAAAAACTCGCCCTCCGTTTCAGTCACAATCACAAATGTAAAACTAAGCAGATATTCGGCTACAGCATCCAGTCTGATGTCTTTTTGTACAAACAAGAGTTCAGTGATGCTCAGGAGAATTAAAAAAAAAAAGAAAAGGCGGCTTGGGGAAAATCCTGCCATCACTCGGTGTCCAACATTTATTGGTGTAAAAGCTCACAATCGAGGCTGCTCCGGAAAGGAGAGGAGGCTTCATGATCCAGGGTATGTGAGATGGTGCTCATCCCAGAGATGGTGTCCGTCCACAGGGGTCCACAGGCAAAGAGGGTCCCCTCCCCTCCTGCGCGAGCCCCCAGCCTCTCCTCCTCCTCTCAGTTGACCGTGGGCACCTGGTTCAAGCTGTACTCCTTGGCTTTGAGCCGCAGGTTGGCGATGCTGTTGGCCATGTTCATTCCCTGGGACGTGTTGGTGTTGGAGCAGGTGGGCGGGTAGGTGGCCATGGCGCTGAGAGACAAGAGGAGGGGAAAAGGTTACATCACCTGTGGCTGCCAGCGAGCTAAAGCTCAGCATGAGCTGCAGCTGTGGAAACATGAAAACAGGTATCGCTGATCATGTGAAAGAAGTAAACCTGACATTACGGCACAGCCCAGAAATCCCTAAAGGAGCTTAACCAGAGTTTTTGCACATTTTAACTTCAATTAAATCACATTAGCATTTTTCACATTTGTTGAGCAGCCGATCTGCTTTAAAGTTCTCACAGTTTAAACACGTGGTGCTCAGAGTTTCAGCCTTTTAGCTCTAAACTGGCATAGACGTTAATCTACACACTTTAAATTCATATGCAGAATATATATTAGAAATCGGATCATGCTGAAGCTTGAAGTTAATTAATAAAGTAAAACAAATGTGGATTTTAGCCTCTGGAGCTTTCTGACACATCTCATGGGCTTGATCGACAGATGGAGTTTGATGAAGGCCCAGCAAAGCTTCGGAAAATGTTTTTTTTAGTCAACTGCTGTGGACTGTCTACGCTCTAAATCTGCAGTCAGAATGTAAATTTTCATTATAATACATCGCTTTGTTTTTGGATTCTTTTAGCATTTGTTTGTATTTTCGTCCAGTTTTTGGTAGAACGTGTGTGTGTGTGTGTGTGTGTGTGTGTGTGTGTGTTTCTCTGTCCATGATTTATTGACTTGTTTGTTTTTTTAACCATAAATCTGTGCAGCCTTTGTTTTCAGTTCATGCCAGTAGTCACTTTACAGAGGCTGAACATTTTCTTTTTGGTTCGCATGTTGCCGAGCTTGTGTTGTTGTCAGAGTGATGTTCATCTGTCTGATTGAGCTTAATGTCGAAAACTTTCATTCACTTTCTCTTTATTTATTATTTCAAGACTTTGCAGAAGCTTATCCACGCAAAAATGTTACTATTAAAAATAAGTAAATATAGTAAAGTTTGTTATGTATAAACGATGCTGTGTACTGGTATTCTTTCATATTTTTTTCATAGATTTAATAATAATTCCAATATTCATGTGAGACTACTTGATTTTTTTTTTGTTGTTGTTCATAAACGGAAAAGAAAGAAAAATAAAGTTATATAAAATTTGCTGTATGACAGTGACAACACGACTTTAACAAAAAATAAGAGCAGACATGATGCTCACTTCTCTATCTCCAGCATTTTGGTTTTGGAAAATAATAAGTGGACATTAATGGCTGCTAAAGAAAATTTTGAAAATGGTCTAAAATGTGTAAAAATACTGGTTGGATCCTTTAAAGACAACAACAACAACAACAAAAGATAGAAACATTCAAAAGGCAAAATAAAATTCAGACACAATCAGAAAACACCTTTACAATGTTTAGAATTTAAAAGACTTGTAAATGTACTAAAATGTGAAAAACTGCAGTATTCTTCTTTAAAGGAGAATCCTGCTAGTTTCCTTTAACAAGAAAAAGAACTGAATGTAGTAAAGTGAAAGCGTACTTGTTCTCTGAGGGCAGCATTTTCTGTGGCACTCGCACTGGCCCCCCCTCCGGCATCGGATACCAGCTTTAGGATAATATACAGTGAAGTGTTAGCACCACATTAGCGTGTTCTACATAGCATTATTCCTGTTTCACAACTGAATTCCCTCGCTGCGCTGCGCTCCGGCCAAAAAGCTCTCAGTAAGTTTTGAGCCTTGGCCGCAGGGTTTTGACATTTTATACCGAGTTTCATAACGGAGGATTACTGTAAATCACGACCAATGTAACCAGAGTCACAAAAAATGTTGCCCAGTAGAGCTCTGTCTCTCTGTGTAACGTTCATTATCTGGTGTAGTGTAGCAGAGAGGGGTCACAGGGGTCAACAGTGGATTTCATACGGTTTGTTTTCACATTATCACCTCGTCAGGAGGGTCACAGGATCTGGCCCCGCCCCGCTCACGCTGACAGAGGGGAGCGATGGGAGTGAGGCTGAGGAGAAGGGTGTTTTCATTCAACACAATTAGTTTGGAGTTAGAGATTATGTGCAAGACAGGACTGTTATATATATATAGATATATATAGACTGTATGCAGTGTGGAAAAGTGGCTGCAGAGGCCGGAGCAGATTGAGCGACAGAAAAGGAAAAGTCAGAGAGCGTCCACGATAAATCTGACGAACAGAATAAAGTTTTCTAACAGCGACAGAGGAAGGACTCGGTCTGTTCCTGAGGCATTACAGCGTTTCGTGCTGACTTTGGCTCAGTTCTCACAGCAGCTTCAATGTGCAGAATAAATAACAAATACTCATTTTTGCACTTGTGATAAAACCGTGATAAAACACAATCATTGTCTGTTAACGAACATTTCCTCAAAGATTAGCAACAAGAACAAACCTTCACATTATTCATCTACAGAATCACGACAATGCTGGAAAGCACGAAACAGTAATGTGACATTTACACTGAGGGCTGAGCATGTGATTTATTATTTCTGCCCTGGACAGCAGATTGTACTTTAACATTAAATTTAACGTGGCAGTTTGGCACCATGGGTTTTGTTGTTGTAAAAGTTAGGCCAAAGCAACCACAAAATACTGCAAACCCACTGCAGAAAAATACAAAAATATGTCTGTGCAAGTCAAGGTTCTGCATTTTAATGAGTAAACAAGGACTCCATTGTTTCTCTGACGAATTATGCTCATGGACAAATAATTTGCATTTGTTGAATATGTTTTGGGGTCAATGTAATGATGAACAGACTGTTTTTAAAAACCATACAAAAGATTAAAATACACGTATAAACATGTCTGCAAAATATTGTTCTTAGAATATTCCCTCAGCTCAGGCATGATAAAAATGTTTGATGTGAAGGTTAGACAAACAGAAAAAGAGAAACGAGTGCACACAGCTACACGTCTGAAAGTCACGTGTCGTCAAGCTGCAACAAGACTTTTAACAGATAAAACATTTTCACCAGACACAGACGTGTTTGTCTAATGCCGAGTCTCAGCAGCTACAGGAGAAAGACTCTGTGCTTCTGATGCTGGATAAAAATAAAGTCATGGTAAAACAGCAGAATTCAGCTGAGTGCACATCACACCATGTGACGTGTTGATGAAACTGAAAGTCTGAAGTTATTTCTACGTTAGTGTTGTGTGTCTCCACTGTGCTCAATTACAGACACAGTCCCCACACTGTAATCACTGTGAAATCACACACACACACTGAAGTTTATTTATACTACGTACTGCTGCCACAAGTTCATACTCGGGGACCAGAGGTGGATTAATAAGTGGATCAGTAAATCCATTATGTCCAACTGTTTGCCTGATATGTTTCTATAGCTATGAGATTTTTAAGATTTACATCTGACCGTTTGACTTCAGACCTGAGAGATGAACGATGAACACGGCATGGAAAGTAGAACTAGATTCATCCTGTAACGTTTGTTTGTTGGAGGACTTCACTGGATGAACACAACAATGCTCAGGTGGATCAGAGGAGATGAAGAGGGTCAGAGAAGCATGAGGAGAATGTGCAGGTAGAACAGGAAGAGGAAATGAAACAATAACAGTGTGTGTGTGTGTGTGTGTGCGTGTGTGTGTGTGTGTGTACATTCATGTGATTGGATGTTCTGCAGCAGAATAAAGAATAAACTGCAGTACTACTTCATTCTTTTGACTTTTTTCATTTATTCTTTTCTTCCTAAAAACATGAAACTGGAGATGTGAGTGAAACTGGACTGACTGACTTTGGCTCGAGTCTCTTTGCCTTGACTGACATGTTATCATGTAAACAGTGTTTTAATGTGAAAGTCGGGTTACTGGGTGGTGTTAGGTGAGGAAGCAGCGTGGTGTTTACCTGTAGGGAGCAGCGCTGCCCCAGGACAGGTAGTCGTTTGGGCGTGGTGCAGGGCGCGGTACGATCGGCTGCTCCACCGCCGTCACATCTCCTGAGTAAGATTTGAGCAGCGAGGCGTTTTTGCTGGCCAGCATGGCGCGCTCGTTCCTGCGGAACTTAGCTCTCCTGTTCTGAAACCAAACCTAGAACCAAAGAGAAGAACCACAGGATGAAAGACGCCTTCATGCGTCCTTTAAAGTCGCTTTTCTTGTTGCATTTTAACCATTTCAGCACTTTACCACCCAACATCAGAGTTCCTGTTGGACGAATCAGCAGTCGATAATCTAAAGTCCTCCAACTGGAGCTTTCAGTCTCACAGTCTTCATCAGTGAAAGGACTCAGGTCTCATCAAGTAACTAAACTGTGATCTGGTTCCATTTGCTGATGAAGACTGTGAGAAACAGTCGAAAGCTCCTTGAAGACCTTGAGTTGTAATCTCAAAGTTTAGCATGGACTTCCATGCCCGCGTGCTCTTACTTAAGAATTTAATTACTTAAAGTCTGTAAAAAAAAACATCTACACCCCGACTCTGTTTAAATGGTGTCTGCATTGACTTAACTAAATCATTATGACTAATAAATGATATCCTATTCTTCAATGCTAACTAGGATCTAGTTTAGGTTTTCATCAAAAATATATAATATAACATAATATAATATAATATAATATTAAATAATATAATATAATATATTGTGAAATTTCCTGGTTGTATTTCCTGGGACATTAGTCAGGCGTCTATGTGAAGTCAAATAAAGTAACACAGGTCACAAACATAGAAAGAAACATAACGATAATGATTCTCTGAACTTAAACTCGTCTCGGATAAACTCGGTCCATTACTCTGAAGAACACACCACCACCTCCTCCACCACCTTCCTCTTTGCTAAGCAGATGATGAGGTGACTCGGGTGGGGGTGCTAGCGTTGTTCCTCGCTGTGAAATCAAATCCATTATTAGGAGCCGTGGGCGCTCGCAGGGGCTCGCTGTCCGCTGACGCAGAGCTTCAGGAATGAGCCCAAAGTCTCTTTTATCAAAGGATTCTGCATCGCGCTCTGCTCCACATTAATCACAGATGTGCTGCCTCGCTCCCTCCAACATCACTGCTTCCTCTTTCCCACTCACTCTGCCCACAGAACGAAACTCTCACTGCTGCTCAGAGAGCGCCGATTACAAGACGCAGAGAAAGCATTATAGAAACATCTGCAGTAAATACAGCCAGCATCATACACATCACTCATCTCATTATTAAATATGAGGCTAGCATGCATTTGGAAGTAAAGTCGTGTGAACTTTTACTTTTATGTGCTCTATTGTTCATGTAGCTGATCCAGTGAAACCGAGGGTGACACTGCTGACATGTTTGACTTCAGGTTTGTTCCTGGTTCTTTTACGGCAGGAGGATCACTCATACGGGCCAGAACCGACACGCCAAAGGGTCAAACCTGGTCCCACTGGATGACTTTTGCAAAGTGTGAAAATAACAGAGAAGCTGCTCATTCTAATGTTTCCATAAAACGCACGGCTCTGATTCATCCGCTGCACAAAGAGAAAAAGGTTCTGATCGCTGATCTGTAAACTGTGATGACATGTTGTCGTTTTTCTGGCTGCTTCATTAATTCTCAAAGTTTTCAGGATGAACTTCTTCACACTGAAAGAAAGGGAAGAATTCAGAGGTCATCATTATGTAATGCTTTTACCGGTCCGGCCCACTTGGGATCAAACTGGGCTGCATGTGGCCCGTGAACTGAAATGAGTTTGACCCCTCTGGTTTACAGTTTTACAGCTGCACTTTGAGTGACTCGGTTAAAAAAAAATCTGTTTCATCCAGATGAAAGAAATTCTGATTAAAGTCACGATCCAGACTTTTGTTTCCCGGGTTTTGTCTGTTAGGTAACAAACACTGTGACTGTGGATAATAATAATTCTCTTCTTCTGGGAAAAACTAATTATATTTGGAGTTTTTGGGGCATTTTGTTTTTATTTGAAGGAATGTTTTTTGCATAGGGGCTTTAGCGTTCTTCATTTTCATTTTTTTGTCATTCGATCGCCCTGCTGGCTGATGAAGTCGTGACAATGCGTCTCCTGACAATAGAGCAGCGTGACATGCAACAAAGGACAAAGGACAAATCCAACTGGGGGATTGTGATTGTGTCCAAACCTCGACAACGATAAATCATTTTAATATTCTGATTTTTGAATATTCTAAATACAATATGAATCAAGCTAAAGCAGCGTGGGGCGGTGTTTCACAGACAACAGCTGATTTCTGTGACTGAAAATGATTTTGTGTTTCGTGGTTGAAGCCTCGTCACTTCTTGAACCTACACAAACACCCTCAACATTCAATCTGCATTTAAAGATCTTACATCCATGTTAACTGACTTCATTTGGAAGTGTGATCTCCGTCATTTGGCCGGTCGCAGCATCATATTTGTTTAGCTCCTGTTCAGCCGCACTCACTCACGTGTTGAACACATTTGCGTTTATCACAGATCTGTAAACCTCGGAGGAAATTAGACGTCATTACATCCACTTTCCTGATCGCATGCCGTCCTTTGGGGAGTTCATAAACTGCTCGCAGACTCACGGAGGTTTGATAGAAGCTGCTGATGAGTTCTTATCACTTCCATAATGTGAAATCTAAACACGTTAATAGGCTCTGATGACTCTGAGCCACTAAGTAGGATTATTAACTAAATCTATGAGTTTAAGCACTAACAGATGATGCACCTGATGCTTCTGCTGCTCTGTGCTGATATTACAAACACAACAGTCCATGAATCTTTTAGTAAAACATAGTTTGGGTCCCCTGAAGGTTCCTTAGCAGGTCCCACAGGCCCGCCAGAACTTCAGGAACCATTTCTGATGTTCCAAGCAACGCAGCGAGTCTCTGCGTCTGCAGTTTGTCTTCCTTTGTTTACAGCACAAAGAATACTTTGAGTTTGTGGCTGATCAAAGGTTGAACCTGACTTCAAGAAGTCCGGGTTTTATTTTGTAAGGGAGGAGGATGTGTCAAAATAAAGGTCTCTGACTGAGGTGTGACCCTGAAGCGGTTCATACCTGGACTCTGGCCTCGGTGAGGTTGACCCGGCGGGCCAGGTCCTCTCTGACGAAGGCGTCGGGGTAGTGTGTCCTCTCGAACACTCTCTCCAGAGCCTGGAGCTGGCTGCTGTTGAAGGTGGTCCTGTTCCTGCGCTGCTTCCTCTTCTTCTTCTCCTCCGTGTTCATCTGTTCATCTGCAAGGAGAAGAAGAAGAAGAAAGAGGTGATGAGACGTGATGGAGGTCAAATGAAAAACATCAGATTTAATGAGGCTCCATCACAAATATAAAGAATCAATCATTCATCAGGTATCTGGACGTCACGTGATGCATCGTCAGAACATCGAGCACGGCCGTGATTCTGTGCATGAACACAGTTCATCTTGTGTTGTTACGGACACGTAATGAATCTTCAAATGATCAAATCACTTCAAACTGATGATATGTTTGTTTTGGAACGTTCTGACAACGCTACAGAAACACTAGCTAACTGTTAAAGTATGGTAAGGTTGTCTGAATGTTAGTTATTGGTTTGATGGTGGCTGATCAGGTTTATTATCAGCTGATCGTTTCTTTGTTACAGTCTCAGTGCTGTTATTCTCATCGAACGACTCCTGTCCAATCAGATCGCTCCGTCTGAACCACCTGATGTATAAAACGATTTAAACTAGCCAATAGAAGACTGATCACTTTAAATTAGCATAGAAATATTGATCACACATAAGTAACTCTGTCGTAACAAACATAATGCACACACACACACACACACACACACACACACATCTGCTCGACCACCTGACCGCTGAGCTCGATGATGCTTCGTACTTTAGTAACATGTTTCCATTACAAAAATAATATTTATATTCAGACACACATTGTTTAATTAGCTGTTAGGGTGTCTCACATCAAACTATAACAAATGACACAGCGTGGCATCATGGGAGTTGTTGTCTTCGTGGGTTCAGTAAGAAACTGAATAATACAGA
This sequence comes from Larimichthys crocea, assembly GCF_000972845.2. Classification (NCBI taxonomy): domain Eukaryota; kingdom Metazoa; phylum Chordata; class Actinopteri; family Sciaenidae; genus Larimichthys; species Larimichthys crocea. The sequence continues at coordinate 7,562,447 of NC_040027.1, read as the reverse complement.
TTTCTGAGTTTGAAATGAAATAATCTGAGATAAAAAAACATCGTGGATGAATTTTAGACATTTTAATGTTCCATCTTATTTGTGAATCCTGTCTCCATCACTGATGATCTGACTAACGTGCACAGAAGATGAAATATTTCATCTGCAGCTGAATCCAAACACACAAAGTGACACGTCGCTCTGGCTACACACACTTCCTGTCTGCTTACTCTCAGTGAATGAAATAATCCTGAGAAACATGAACACACACATGTTGTTTACAGATAATCCAGCCACATTAACAACAACAGATATGTGTGTGTGTGTGTTCACAGCCTGGAAACAGAAAAGACATTTCAATAATTCCAGGGTGACGTCTGTTTTCCAGGAACAGTTTGGGACAGCGTCCTCTGAGGACGGTCCGTCCAGAAACGAGACGACGTTTCTTAATGTAACTTCTCAATGTTGTGAACTGGAAAACAAACTGAACCGTCTGCACGCAGAGACACACGGACAGTTTGTAAGGAAATAAAACCTCTGGTTCTTTGGCCTGATTATCAAACAAACAGACACATGTAGAGACCAACAAACACACACACACACACACACACACACACACACACACACCCTCTGCAAAGACAAATATATAACCATGCTGGCAGCTTCCGGCTGCATGTGTTCGGCTAAACGCTCCTGCAGGCTGGAGCCAGCGTCGGTGCCTCGTGGCTCCACAACGAGACCACAAAGTAACACTTTCACATCGGAGAGAAAAGACTGTGATCATCCATGTTCCTGCCTAATTACACACACACATTACAAACACACACACACACACATTATAAACACACACACACACATTACAAACACACACACTGAGGTGGGAAGTTACTCGCACATGTTTTGGACTTTGAGTATTTGAGATTTTTCTAAATTTCATGTTGGATTTAGTTTTTTTATCTTTCAGCAGGAAAAACGTTTTATTTTGTAGATTCAGATTTTATTTTCAAAATAAAATAAAATTTTCTGTTTTCAGGTAAAAATAAATAAAAATTTAAAAAACAAATTTTCCTAAATCAGGAACAGCCTCTTTGTGCTTGATATGATAAAATCACTGTTGTTCATTAAATGTACATTTTGCACAGATGACTTTTTATTTTTATTTTTAAACGTGGCTGCAGAAAACTGTTTTGACCATTTTTAGATTTTTTCATTTATTATTTGTTCTTCACAGATTCAAATGTTTAATTTTTTTCTCATTCATAAATCTGATTAAAATTTCTGACGCATGAAATGTTTCATTTCACATTTTCTGTTTGAATATTTTGTAAATATGTAGATTTAAACGACGTCTCAGCCGATGTTAAATATTCTACAAGAACCTAAATATCCAGTTATGTTGATTCCTTCTTTGATGATCTATTTGTAGTCGTAGTGAATATATATTTGAATCGTCACTCTCAGAAAAATTTGTTCAATGTTTTCAGGTAAAATTTTTTAAAAACGTCTAAAACTGAAATAAAGAGTTCATCTTTTTTCTGAGCTTTCAGCTGCGTCTCATGGTCTTCCTCTGCAGCGAATCTAAAATATCAAAATTAAAAGAGTCTGAAAATGTTTAAATCTGAAATCTGGAAAAGTGTCTGAAATGTTTTCATTCTTTATAAAATGATCAATATAATAAAACAGCTCCATTCAGAGAGTACTTTAACTTTTCAGGTACTTTTAGCGATGATATTTCAAAAGTTGAAAAGTACTGAAAATACTTTTTTGTTCTTTATTAGAGACTCAAACGTGTGCAGCTTCTTAAACCACTGAGCCACCGAGACGTACGAGTAAAACTCTGAATGCAGTTTAAGTTTTACTATTACAGTTTCACACACACACACACACACACACACACACACACACACACACACACACACACACACACTGCAGTGTATCTGTTTGTTTTTGTCACCATGTTGTATAATTAGCAGTCTCAGCCAATCAGGAGACAGCTGAGAGTGAGCAACAAATGAAAATAAATCCATGAAATAAATTTTCATTTATATTTAAACACAGTTCAGTTTTTGTTTTTTCCAAAGGTCGGTGTTCAACATTTCACAGAAAAATAAAATGAACAAAAAAAGAAAAAGAAATTTGTGTGAAAATTTTAGAAAATTTTTGGTTCTTTTTTTTATTTAATCTTCTTTGATTTGGGTTTTTTCACATTTTACATCTGATTTTAATCTTTAATTTGAGCTGCAGAATATTTGATTGAAGCTTCATCAGCTGATTTTCTGTCCTCACATTAAACTTTTTTATTTGCTCATATTTAGAAAAATCTTTTTGTTTTTGTGTTTTTCTCTTTTTTTGCGTCTTTAAATCTGTTTTTTTTTAAAGAAAAACAGATTTAAAGATGAAGAAGAAGAAAAAACAAACTTTCTTTTCTTCTTCTTCATCTGGTGAATCTTCCTGTGACCTTTAGTTTTATCTCTCTGACCCTCCGCGGGGGTCCTGACCCCTCCGGACACAATCAACAGATTAAAACTAATAAAGAGACAGAACACTGCAGCTGTCATGTCACTTTTAACAATTAAAAAATCATTTTTAATATTTGATTTAGTGTAAACTGTCCTGGTGTGTTTCTGTCACATCACTTTTTATTTTAACTAATTTACTAAAATCTGAATATTTCATTTCTGCACATTAAACTTCATTTTACATTTTTAGATTAGCTGTTTTTTGTTTTTTAATAATAAACATATTTTGGGTGTTTATGACGCAGCTCAGACCGTTTTCACCTCCACACACTGAGTCCTCTCTCCACGCCTGGCGTCTTGTTTCCTCTCAGTTTGTCACATCAGCAGCTTTCTGCACATTTCGGTTCAAAGTGTTTCAGTCGGACTGTGAACTGCGGCTGTGAACGCGGATGGAAGCCGCACATGGCTGACCAGAGACCGCGCAGGCCTCTCCATCCGTGCGTAAAAAAACAAATGAAAATCGTGACGCACTTCATTAGTCTGCGCGCCCGTTTGATGACGTTACAACCGGACACAGAGAGAAATAATTCAAATAAATAAATTAAATGTGTATTCACGTCCAGCCTCTCCTGTGTGAATGAACGGGTTTATTTGAGTTTGACTGATGACTTTGTTTAACGTCTAACAGTGAGGGCTGTGCGTAAAAACGCACTTTGGCTCATTTAAAAGGTGAAATAAAAGAAATAAACGAGCTTCAGGTGACAGAAATCAACAAGTTGGACCTGAGAGTCTGATCCGGATCTCGAAGCTGCAGGGTGACATTTTAAAAATTAAGCCGTCACCCTGCAGCTGTTGGTGTGGCCAACACGTGCGTGATTAGACTGATCTCATTAGCAGCGATCAGTGAAAGTTAATTAGTCCTCCTGCCAGAGCTCATTGAGCTGATCACAGATCAGAAGTTCATTTAAATTTCTGCTGTTGTTACTTTGAAGTCTTGTTCTCTTGGTGTCGTGATATTTTAATTATCTGTGAACTGTTGCGTTTACGTTTCTGTCGCTAAATGGGAAAAATAAAGTGTGACTCGATCATCAGACTCTGGACCCGGACTGCTTCACTGTGTTTTTTAGACTCGCCTCCATGAAATCAGATTCTGATATTTGATTCCTTTAATTGTTTGGAGCGAAGACACGCGCGCTAATTATGACAAATGATTAGGCTCCGACGTTCTGAAAGTGTTTGACAGGCCGAAAATAACCGAGAATTAACGACGTGACCCGAGCACTTCCTCCCGCATATTTCTCACAGCCGCTCTGCGTTTTTTAAAAAACAACAAAAACACTCATTAAAGACTAAAACGTTTCTGTCAGGAGCGTTTGTGAGGAGGAGAAGGGGAGGAGGAGGAGGAGGAGGAGGAAGGAGGGAGCGTTTATTTACTATCTCCACGGTGCGCCGGAGAGTCCGTGCGCTCTCACCGAGTTTATCCAACTCCCCCCCGCGCGTAACGGCTCGTTTTAACGCAGGGAAGTTGGAAATAGGAGCCCCGACTTCAGAGGCTGGAAATGTCAGCGGGAGCTCAGCGATAAAGAACCCGCTTCTTAGTTCACCAAACTCGGCCTCATTTGTTACGCACACACGGAGGAATGAAAAAAAAAGTTTTTAGGATTATTCCGTCAAATGTTGATTAACTACGCGTCACGTGACGCACGTTAAGGATTTTCCAGATAAATTATTTCTATTAAAAAGATCAAAAACCTTCAAGATCCAAAAAATGTGGCCTCGTTTGGATCAACAGTCACGAGGAGAGAGATTTATGAGGCACCGAGTCTGACTCGCAACTTCACTGACCATGTCCACCAACAGCACCATACCTCACTGACATCAAAGTGCTAATGGTAAATTAATGGCCGGTCGGGGGGGGGGGGGGGGGGGGGGGCCGTCAGGGATGATGCATGGCCAAAACTCACTGAAGGATTCCTTCCATGCGCGCGCTGTGCGCACAGCCCATTCATGCGCTCCGCACGCGGACACGCGCCACAACATAATGAAAATAAATGAGTTATGGTTTTGTCATTAGAGCACGATACCGTGAAACCTTCAGCGCGTCCCGGAGCTCAAACGTCTTGTTTCACACGGCACTAAAACGCACCACAGAAGATTTTTTTTTTTTTTTTTAGATTTTGCTCACGCGGTTTGAAAAGGTTCTGGACCTCCTCTGCTCGGGCCCAGCCGGTTCGGCCAGGCTGCTTTTCACTTACTCTCCTGCTGGGTCGTGTCGCTCCGCTGGTCAACCCCGGCGACTCCAGCATACTCCTCCCCGTCCCCGACGCTCCGTCCGGCTGAGTGCCGACCATTTCCCCGGCCTCTTCCAGATCCAACAGGTGGCTGACCGAGAAGTTCTTTTTGGCTTGCAGGTTGTCCAGGTTAGACGTGATCGGACTCTCCAGGCGTTTGATATCGAGGCTTGCCTGTCCATTACATGCGCATAGCTAGAAGTCATGACGCAAGTGGGGAACCGCGGGGAGAAAAAACCGACGAGAAGAAGCAGAAAAAGAAGAAAGGCGAAACAACGAGATCCTGAATGCAGAAAGCACCGACAGCAGCTCCACGAACCAGCCACACCACGAACCGGTTCTTCCGAGCTACACAGCGGATCTGTTCACATCCAGATCAGGACGCGAAACAAACTTCAGGCAAAACTTTTCTCCACATCAAACTCCAGCAGCCAATCCATCCACGGCGCGAAGGTTCGTCCCGCTGAGAGCAGAGAAGAAGTCCTCTGAGGAGAAGAAGAGAAGAGAAGAAGAAGAAGAAGAAGAGCTGCTCTTCCAACTCTGGTGGAGTCACATCTGAGCAGGAAGATCTGCTGCTGCTGCTGCTGCTGCTGCTGCTGCTGCGTGTGTGGGTGATGATGATGATGATGATGATGGTGACCAGATGCGCAAAGCTCTCCGTGTGGCGCAAGCTCGCTCGGCGGCAGCTAGGCGCGGGAGGCAGGACGTTAGCGCCGCACCTCCAGACTGCTCAGCCTGTAGACTCTCTCTCTCTCTCTCTCTGTCTCTCTCTCTGTCTCTCTCTCTCCTCTCTCTCGTCTCTCTCTCTGTCTCTCTCTGCCTCTCCCTCTCTCCTCTCTCTTCTGTCCTCCTCTCTCTCTCTCTCTCTCTCTGTCTCTCTCTCTGTTCCACCTCTCTCCTCTCTTCTCTCTCTCTTCCTCCCTTTATCTCGCCTCGTCTCCTCTCCTCTCCTCTAACTGTCTCTCTCTCCTAAAGAAGATGCAGTAATACGTGGCATTGCCTTTATGTTGGTCTGACGTTCAGGCCCCCACCCAAACTGCACCCCCACTACCCCACACCCCCCAGGAGAAACATCACCATCACCTCAGCAGCACCCGGCCCGTTCGGCCCGGTTCGGCCCTGTTTGTGTCCCCTGTCCTGTCCGCTGCTGATAAAGCCTGTGTCCTGCAGAGATACAGTGAAGGTCACGTGTCATTTCTGACCTTTACCTCTGAAAGTTGTTTTTATACTTTAACTCCTGTCCAATATTTATTTATTTATTTGTTTGTTTTTTGTTTATTATTTGTTTTTATTATTGGGCATTTGTCAGATCAAACAGAATCAGCTGACTGACTTCAGATTACTCTGCCCATGAGTACTTTTACTTTCACTACTTTAAGTGAGTTTGAAACTTGTTTACATGAACGTTTTCTGTGTGTGAGTATTTCTACTCTGTGCTTTCACTTTTAACGAGTATTCCTCACAGACTGAGCCAGAGAACAAAGTGAAACATGCAGAGACCGATCATCGGCTGAGGAGCTGGTGGAGACCAAAGCAGAGTTTGAACTGAGTCCATCTTTGGTCGGGTTCTGCTGGGTCAGGTTCAGACTGACTGATGATTGGTGTTGACAGCTGATCTGATCGGATCGGCAGCTGCATGATGATTCATTCATGCACTCGAAGACAAACCGACCCAAACACTGCTGACTCGTCCTGCAGCACAGGTGTGTGTGGTGTGTGTGTGTGTGTGTGGTGTGTGTGTGTGTGGTGTGTGTGTGTGTGACTCAGGTAAGTTTTCAGAATCAGGACGTTAAAATGAAGCAAAGAGTTTCATGCTCTCAAGATCTCGTCCTTTCCACCTTCAGGCCTTCAGGTCCAGTTTGGTCGATGCGCTCTCGTCGTGATCTGTGCTCAGGTTTTTTACTTCTGAGCAGAATGTTTTAAAGTTCGGCCTTCAGCCAGTCAGAAATGCTTCATGTCACATTTCATCAATGTTTTCCTGAATCTGCAAAGTAACTGCAGATAAAAGTAATCGAGTATCTGTCTGAACTCTTACAAAACGTCCACGTAACATTCCTCTGAGCTGATCCGGATTACTTCCCACCTCAGAGTTGGCACTGAGCTGTAGGTTAGTCGGGTTGGAGAGGTGGTGGGGGGAAGGAATGGAGGAGTGGAGGGAGCGGGCTGGTGGAGGTGATGTGGGGGAGTTTTTTTTTTTTGGACGTGGAGTGGGGGTGGAAGTGGGGGGTGTGGGTGGGGGTCATGTGTTCAGATGGCAGGAGTCGGCTCTGGGCTCCGAGCTGCCATAGACATCCCGTAGCTTCCAGCCCCCTGATCTGGGAAAAGAACACTTGATGCCATCAAAGGGACGCGGATTGAATCCAGATGTGCCTCTCTCGTTCTTTCCATGTATTTAATGAAGGCACAGGGATAGAGTAGACTTTTTTCATCATAGTTTTCCCTCCAGATTCTCTTTCCTGCCTACAAGTCCATTCGGTCCACTAGAGCCGAAAAAAAAGGCAGAAAAAAGAAAAAGGCCTCCCCACGTCTCAGCACTCTCAGTCTTCTCTCCCCAGGGCCCCTATTCTTGTTCAGAGCTCGATGTGAAAGTGCCTGTTTGCTCCGACTGCTCCAGTTTGTCTGTGGCGAATGGAAACGTCCAAACATCTCTGAAAGGAAAATGGCATCCCGCAGAGCTGACGTGAGCAGGAAGAGTCTGCAGAGAGGCAGCAGATCAGCTCCTTATGTTTCTCATTTCATTTCAGGAGCGAACTCCTTTTATTGTGAAGTTCTCAAACATTTAGTTCAGTGAATTGAACATGGACTGTAAGTGTAAATGCCTCGTCTGTCACACGCAGTGCTCGTATTAAAAAGCATGAATCTGTGGATTCAGGATCACAGAACAAACATGTCAGCTTCACTTCTCATCACGTCGTTTTGTTTGTGCAGCTCAGAGTCGCAGATCCGAGTCACAGGAAGTAAACAGAGCCTGAATCTGCAGAAGGAAACGCTAGTGGGGCGTCCTGATGGCCCCAGTGGTTTAAGACACATACCCTAATCACACGTCCCTGGTTTGAATCCGACAACGCAATGCACGCCGTCCTGGAG